>NW_007726231.1:579292-580259 GCF_000696425.1 Galeopterus variegatus | reverse complement strand
ACCCAAGAAAAATCAAAACCCACTAGTATAATAAAAATGGCATTCATGAAGAGAAAACAAATAAACAAAAATGCTATCCACAACCTAAGGAACAAACACACACAGAAAACAAACAGGAAATCAGAAAGCAAGGAACAAAAGACACCTAAGACAACCAAACAACCAATAAAATGCTAGGAATAAATCAACACCTTTCAATAACAACTCTCAGTGTAAAAGGCTTAAATTCCCCAATCAAAAGACACAGACTGGCTGATTGGATTAAGAAGGAGGACCCAACTATACGCTGCCTACAAGAGACCAACCTCACCCATAAAGACTCACATAGACTAAGAGTGAAAGGATGGAAAAAGAATTACCATGCAAACAGAAAAGAAAAACGAGCTAGAGTAGCTATTCTTATATCTGACAAAATAGACTTTAAACTAAAAACCATAAATAGAGACAATGAGGGACACTACATGATGATAAAAGGACTGGTCCATCAAGAAGACATAACAATCATAAATATGTACGCACCTAATGTTGGAGCAGCCAGATTTATAAAACAAACTCTACGAGACCTAAAGAAGGAAACAGACACTAATACCATAATAGCAGGGGACCTGAACACCCCACTGTCAATATTTGACAGATCACCTAGGCAAAGAATCAGCAGAGAAACACAAGATCTAAACAATACTGTAGACCAATTGGACTTGGCAGATATCTACAGAACATTCCATCCAACAACCTCAGAATATTCATTCATTTTTTTTTTCCATGTACTAGCCAGAGCAATCAGAGAAGAGAAGGAAATAAAAGGCATCCAGATTGGAAAAGAAGTAAAGCTGTCCCTGTTTGCAGATGACATGATCCTATGTATCAAACAGCCTAAAACCTCTACAAAAAAACTCTTGGAATTGATAAATGATTTCAGCACAGTAGCAGGATACAAAATCAACACACAAAAATCAGTAGCATTTCT
>NW_007726231.1:577104-577527 GCF_000696425.1 Galeopterus variegatus | reverse complement strand
ACACTGAGATACCATCTCACCCCAGTTAGGATGGCTAAATTCCAAAAGACTCTGAATGATAAATGCTGGCGCAGTTTTGGAGGAAAAGGAACTCTCATACATTGTTGGTGGGACTGCAAAATGGTGCAGCCTCTATGGAAAATGGTATGGAGGTTCCTCAAACAGCTGAAGATAGATCTACCATAATACCCAGCTATCCCACTGCTGGGAATATACCCAGAGGAATGGAAATCATGAAGTCAAAGGTATACCTGTTCCCCAATGTTCATTGCAGCACTTTTTACAATAGCCAAGATTTGGAACCAGCCCAAATGTCCATCATCGGATGAGTGAATACGGCAAATGTGGTATATCTACACAATGGAATACTACTCAGCTATAAAAACGAATGAAATACTACCACTTGCAACAACATGGATGGAC
>NW_007726231.1:510342-576799 GCF_000696425.1 Galeopterus variegatus | reverse complement strand
AAAAAAAAAAAAAAAAAAACCCCCCCCCCCCCCCCAAAAAAACCGGGGGGGGGGGGGAGGGTGGAGAAGATATAACAACTACAATTACTTGAAGTTGATACGACAAGCAAACAGAAAGTACATTGTTGGGTGGGAGGGAGGTAAGGGAGGAGGGAGGGAGGGTTTGGTAAGGGGAACAATAATCAACCACAATGTGTATCGACAAAATAAAATTTTAAAAAAAAGGACAGACAGGTTACTGATTGATATGTAAAGATACTGGGAAGCTGTGTATGGAGAAGGAATGTTTGCTAAGATCAAGCTTTTGTTGGTGGATCGACTTAACTTCTTACAAATTGCATTATGGAATGTCACTTTGCTTGTTTTACTGAATGTTACCAGCCTATATTGTTAAACTATAACCCCACCTATGTTCTCTTCCTGTAACTTCCTGGTCAGGAGAATAAATGCAGGAAGAGAACGCCAGTTCATGGTTAATTTCCCAAATGGAAGGAATGCCTCTCTTTTGAGGGTTCTGGGAGATTAATCACTTTGTGGCTTCTCACTGCTCAGAAGAGATGGGCTTTGAGTAATTCTTTGTGGCTCTGTCACCCAGGGATAGTGGGGTGACAAATCCGTGGGAGGCAAAGCAACAAAAAATTTACTCTGAAATTGAAAAACTTCTGAGAGAGGCTGTTTTTATAAAACTTCTTTCATCCTGTATTGAATTATTAAATAGAATTGAAGTAAATATGTTGATAAAGTCATTAAATCACAATGTACTTGTTAATGGCATCCTGTGTAGTCTTCTTCCAGATTGTGTTTAAAAAGCTGTTGTTAATCTGGCAGCTGCTATCAATTGCTATGCTGGCATATCTCACTGTGTGCTTCATGCTCTTATCCTTTGCTCAGTTCGGGACAAACTGAAAATTTAGTTCACACTGACAGGCAAAGAAAATGACCCAAGGGATATTAGAATGTTTGAAAGAACCAAGAACAACAAGGGTTAATAATTTATTTCTGTTTGTGTGTATCTCTGAAAAGAACACCATCTCATCCTGTGTGTGGTTTCCATAGTGCTTCTTTCTGTAGTATAAAATCTGAAAATTAGACAATATTATTTCATACCTAAGCAGAAGAATAATTTTTTATGTAAGACACTGATGTCAAAATAAGAACTTCAGCATGTGGACTTCATACATAACAAATTGATCTGTTGTACTCCTTCTCACCCCATTGGCATAGTCTCATGCAACTTATATTATTTTGCTGTGGTAAACATGGTCTACAGTGATTTAAAAGACATTAATAAAGCTGGGGGAATTGATGTGCTATGGGCACACTGCATATTGAACCCTGAATTTAAAATAATTTGTACTTTCTTCCTTTGTTTTCTTGTTTCGGGTGCTACCATTTCCTTATGTACCTGCTCATAGTTAATATTCCTAAATCCTTTAGTGTTAAGACTCAATGGCTAGGAAAAATTATGAAGATGGGCTCTTGGGAAAGCTTGGTTCTACAGAAGCTCGGGTTTTATGCTTGTGAATTTTCAAGTGGTATATCAATTAGGAAGAACTAGTCATGCATTGCAATATCTTTCAGAGCTATCTTAAAACAAATTTCATACCTGGGTGGTGTTCATGAGCTATAATTTGAAGAATGACTGAGGGATATGAGTACTAGATTTAGGCAGTTAAAAAAAATTCATATGGATTAAGATGGATGTTTTATTCATAAGAAGAGCCAGTTTGATCTTTATCTGCCTTGATATTTTTAAGTCCTGTAGTTCCTGTGTTCTTGATTCATTACTTATACAGCCTTTTTTTCTGAACAGTTAAATTGGTGGGGATGGAGAATAGTTGTTAGGAGCATTTTCTTGGGTTATAAGAGCATTGTGGAAAAACTCATTCACACCGAACCTTTTTTTTTATTTCTATTTTTAATCCACAACCTCACCTTTCCACACTTTGTTACAGGGACCTGTGTTTCTTCCCTCAAAAAAGTTGGTCTGATGTTTGATTTCTTATTTTTATGTGAACATGTAGAATTTTTATGTTTCTTTCCTTCAGCACTCTACCTTTAATTATAGTTTTTGGGGGGTTTTTTTTGGTAAGAAATTGGATAAGTGCCATTTTTATTTCATTTTCTATGAATTGCTTATTCATGTTCATGATTAGTACTATTTCTATGTGTAAGAAAATAGCTCCTTTATTACTGAAAATGGCAGATATTTCCCACACATAATTTTTGTTCTTCTAAATGGTGTTTTATGTTTTTTTTTTTTTTCGTTTTCATAAACAAGTTTTAAAGTTTTATGTAGTCAAATTATCAGTGTTTTCATTTTGGACTCTGGGCTTTATCTGCAAATAACTTTTGAAAGCATTTGTTGAATGTGCGCATTTATCTATAGACATTTTTAGCTGTAAGTTAATTTTTTAAAAACATTAGATTATTTTGTTTTGTGGCTGTGAGAGGGGGAAAGATTTGTATTGACATCCTCTGGATTTGGGGACTAAGTATGTTAGGATGTAATGCTTTTAGTAAATGGTGGAACTTGTTATGTTCCTTAGCAGGTACACCCTTCCAAGACACTTTTCTTTTTGAGTGCTTTTTAAAATGAGATAAAGTGGTTAAGGCAATTAAGTAGGAACTCTCACTCCTAATTACTGAGCCTTTGGAGTAAATGAACCAATTAGAGGCTAGCCCTTCCTTGAAATGTGGTGGCCTTGGGGGATATGGGCTAGTAAAACAGTAAGCCTTCCTTCCTGACAGGTAAAAAAGGGATTACAAAAGCACTACGCCCTAAATATACCACTCTGGACTGCTCTAGTTGGCATTCTGCGTCCTTCCAATTCAAATGATTCCCTAATAACTGAAATGTCCTCCTTTGCTGACATTTCCTTTGCCCCCCTCATTCTTCCACCTCCCGCCTCCCACGGGTGGCCAGTCAGCCAAGCTGAGGACCAAATAAAACCGTTACTATTGCCTCTGCCATCTGGCAGGTTCTGTCACTGCAGATACATGGGCTGTGAGCATCTTAAACCCTGGGACCAGTAGTTAGAGATAAGAGGGCAAGTACTGCTTCCTCCTTTGTGTTCAGTACCCAACAAGAGCTGAGGTGTTGAGTATTGAAAGCAAGAGGGTATGTGATAGGGAAGTCGTTTCCACTGCTGAAGCAGGCCTTTCCTCAATCCTGGAGACTGGTTGAGGACTTGAGCCCTGAGGAGAACAAGTTCACTTAAGCCCGAATGAACACAAGGAACAAAGTGGAGCCCTGTGACCTTTAGAAGACCAGTCTTAGTGGGTAAGGTTTTGCTTGAATCTAAGCTTAAACATGGAAAAATAGTTACCAAAAGACTTCTGAGTGTCTTGCCATAGCCCGATCAGCCCAAGACCGTCAGGGACAAAGCTGGAGTATAACAAAGGCAGGTTTATTGACTTTTTACAATGAGGGAGACTGCACAATAGAGGAACCACTCATGGGATGTATTAGGGCTCTCCAGAGAGACATGGGGCTTCTCACCAATCTAAGGAAGAGAGAGTTATTACAAGCTTTTTGAGAAAGGTTGAGTTTATGCAAAATCTAAATGAAGCAAACTTTTGAGAGGTTTATGTAAAGTAGGGCTGTCCGTAAATGAGTCAACATCACTGCAAAGTGGACCAGGGTCCTGTTTCCTGGAAACTACAAAATGTGGAATGTGGTGTCCAGAAGCCCCTTTTCTGAAGTTCTGCACCTGGCTTGTAAATCATGGCTGTTTCTCTGTGTCAAAGTAACTTAAATCCTCTAGACAACAGTGAAATGCTTCATTCTGACTACTGTAATTTCAAACATCAGTCATAGTCCGATAGACTATGACTTTAGAGCACAGTGTTTCTCAGTGCATAAGAAAACAGTAGATGCTCAAAGAAAGGGGATTATGATGATACTTTGTAGTGGCAGAATATCCTTGAGAAAAGTGTTGTTTCTTATTGACTTTGAAACTAGCTTTATCGATGTCGGTTATTCAGCCTGATGCATGGCTGGGCAGATTTTCATTTCTTTGAGTTAATTTTACTTTCTCAGTCTTCTGTAGCATACTCTCAGTCTCATACCAGGATGTTTATGCTGTCTAATCTTTGAGTACTATTTGTAAGGGACTCTATTTCTCCTCTCTAGTTGGACCATGTAAGTACTGCCTAAATAAATATTTAAAGTTTTTTTAAGCTGGTGGTGGTTGGACCTTGGGCTGTGTCTAGTGAGGACAATATATCAGATGTTTGATAACTGCTTGCTTCACTCTCTGAGTGGATTTTTCTGAACAACTAAAGACATTCCTGAAGGTTGCCCTAACTGCTAATACCAAATATCCTGAACTGTAGCTAATTTGTGAGGCTTGAACTTACTCCCTTGTCCCTTCCCCAGACGCAGGATTGGGTGCCTGTGATGCGCCGTGCATTGTGCTGGGCACGTGGATTAATTACTAAGGTGAATACTATGTGGTTTTCATCTTTGAGGAGCCCACTATTGGGGAGATGGATATGGAAACAAATTGTTGCAGTGTACTGTAGTAAGTATTGGAGTAAAGGTAAATAAACTATGTTGGGGACACAAAGCTGGTGATGGTGAACTGCCCATTCCTAACTTCCCTTTGAACTGTAATGTCTTCAGTCATCTGGAAGTTAGGCCTTGCACTGGAATGTGTCTTGGCTTAAAAACAAAAGTCAAACGGTAAGTTTACAATGAGAGCACGAGAGAGAATATGAGAGAATCATCCAGGAAGTTTTAGAGTTGGCAACAGCTAACTAACTGGTAGGCCTGTGGTTTCTGAGGCCCCTTCTGTAATGCTCTAAGAAAGTATAGACACAAGAAGTGTATGCACAAGTTCATGATACTTTTATACTGCTGTCAAATGGCATAAAACATGAAACTAAACTTTCAGTCTTTTTTTTTTTCGTAGGGTGGAGAGGCACCTTATAAAACCCTCAGCAGGTGCAGGTGGTTTAGATATCCGGTCTCAAACCACTCAGCTGACAGGGGCATCAGTTGTTCTTGATACTTGAAGTTTTTATTCTTTCTGGAATGGTTTCCCCAGAGAGTACTTAGACAAAAGGGTCAATAATAGTGGTTTCCAAACAGTCCTGCATACTCTTAAGGGATTCATCTCATAAATATTTAGTAAGGCCTACTACATGCCTGGCATTTTCTAAAACTGGGGAAGTAGCTGTGAGAAACAGAGACCTTGTTCTCATGGAACCTGATTTCTAGTGGGGAGGATGCTCAGGACTGTGATGATGGGATCACAGGCAGGCTCGGTTCCACATTCATCTGTTTTCCAGTGCAAACTTTTAGATAACCTCTCTTTTAAACCAGGGATGGCCCAAACAAGTTTGAAACCATTCTCATTATATACACACACGCACACACCCAGGAATTTGGTGATGCATCATTTCTCTTTACTCGATTTTCACATAATGGGAGAGCTCTGAAAGTATTTGCAATCCTGTCTTAAACACAGAACTCACAATATTGGTAAAAACATTTACATCGCAAAATTGAAAGGCAAAATTATCCACAAAAGTTGTGCCATATATTTATCTCACTAGTGGGTACCACACACTCACTGTTAAATTCATAAATGAAAAAATTCTTGATAAATTCTTACAAGCAAAATTTTCCAACTTTACAAATACTAGTTAGAAAAGATAGAAGGATGTCCCTCTCTGGTCTCCCTCCTTCAGCTGAACATCTTTGTTGTAAAAATCCACTGATCTATAAATGTACTGCTTATCTGTTTATATCTGTAAATCATTTTGACTTTACTTCAGGCATTATCTACTCAGTCCTTTCTTCCACTCTCTTGTCTGCTTAATCCTCCCTCCTTTCCTTTGAAATGTGTTGTTCGCATGATAGTTAGTGCTCATTATTATAAGCCGACCTCAGGTTCTTCCTAGCCTCTCACCCATCCCCCAATGATGTTAATTTGCCACTTACATGAACAAAAACTATTTAGATGTTAACTGTAAACATTGGAAGCATAAAAATTCAAAGTCCATATGATCTCTTCTAAGAGTTATAGTTTGGAGATCAGGATGTGATTTATTTCTCCTCCTAGATATTCAGTATCTCCATCTTCTGCACTGGAAGGACCTATAGGCAACTGATATAAGGGAGACCTTGTGCTAGGTGGTGCTCCGGGGAAGGGAAATGGTGGGGGGCTTTCTCTAAATGGTCTGAGCCTTGCAGAGAGAACAGTGTTGGAACCCCAGAATAAAGAGCTTCAAAGAGGCAGATCCTAGAAAGAGCCTGGTCTTCAGAACCAAAGATTCTAGTGTACTGGGTCTCCCTGAATCCCCAGAACCCAAAAGTGAGCTGAATGGATGGATTGAAGTCAGTCGTCCACTCCCCTGAGCCTGAGAGGGCAGGGAGGCCTGACAGCAAAAAGACTTTCTCGTGTTGTCTCTATAAGGTACTGACAGCCTCCCTTCTTCACACAGCTCACACAAGTGAGATTCAGACCTTTTAGGGCTCTAGTTTTCAAGTTTGCCATGCACCTAAGGTATTTACATAAGTACTAGTGCCTAGGTGCCTCCTTCAGAGATTCTTGTTGAGTTGGTTCTGGGCGTTTTGAGTTTTTTTTCCCCCCTTATTAAAAACAAACAAAAACTCTCCAGGTGAATCTAATGTACAGCTAAATTAGAGAACCAACATTAGACCTGAGCCAAGATGGCAGTCTACATAAGAAAATCCATAGGCAAAGAGAAAAAAAACAAACAATCAGAACAAATGTGAAATGAGGTAGCGATGTTGGAGGAGACATGAAGATCTGGAAAAAACATAATGAAAGCACTTAGGGAGATTCCTTTGCAGCACCTCTAAAAAGATGTTAAGCATGATTCCTAATTAAATAGTATGATAATAGTGTATAATAGTACTGAATAGTTCATGAATAAAAGGGCAGAGGAGTGGTTATGCTGAGACCTGATTTATTATTTTGGAAGATCAAGTGCAAAAATATCTCAAATCACAGAGCAAAAATATGAAAAGATGATTAAAAGAAATCTTGAAGGGGAAAAATAAGAGCCTCGGAGAGTAGATCCTAGAGACCTGAAATGACAATAATTGGAGTTCGACAAGGTGAACAAAGCAACACAAATAGGAAAAGTGATCATTATTTAATAGACAGTACTCCTGACCTGAGCTAAAGAAAGTTCTGGGCTTGCAAATCGGAAGGGCTTAGTAAGGTCTACACTCACCTGATGAGAAAAGACCCATGTCTAGACATATTACGATGGAATTCTCAAGTTCTCTAAAGATAGATCCAGGGAGAAAAAGAGTTACCTTGAGAAAAGAATGGGTGTTGGGAACCAGCCTGGTGTTGGTTTTCTCATTTGCAAATCAGGAAGTGAGAAAATAGAGGCATCCATACACTATTGAAAGAAGTGGACTACATTCCAAAAATCCTACGTCCAATTTACATCATTTACAGGCCTAGTGAAAAAAGTATAGATTATGTAATAACTTAGAGAATATCATTGACATATCCCATCTAAGGGTAGATGCAAACCAAACAGTGAATAAACCAGAACAGAGACTTCAAGATGGGAAAAAAATGAAGAGGAAATATTCACAGTAAAACTTAACACATGGGTGCATATAAACTTAAATGGATAGAGATAGTTGTCTGGGAATTTGTAATTTAAGTGCAAAATAAGGACTTATGAAACTTGCCCAGAAAACCTAGAAGTAAAATATACCATACAACCTAAAGTTTGGAGTGGTGGATGCAGAAGGAGAAACATTCTAAAAAGATCTTAGGGAGGAGGATGAGAGAGCAGTAATAAAAATATTCTAAAAGACTGAGCTTACTAGGGGATATGAGGAGGTAAATAGAGGGTCATGGTAGGAAAAATTATTTTATCTTAATGGAAGTTGTAATCTTGTTTGCAAAGAATAGAGCCATACCATCTAATTATGAGAACAGGGGAAAAGAGGTGACTACTAATGAAATAGAAGAGAAAGCAGCATTTCCAAGTTAATGAGGAAGAAATAACTTGATCAGCCCCTTAAGAAAAAAAAACAAGAGCAATATAAAATGACTAATAAACACAAAGTAAGATGGAAGGAATAAAATTAACCACAATAGTTATTAAATATGAATACAGATTAAAAAATTTTAAATTTAAAATCAGATACTGGACTGGGTTAGAAAAATAAGCCAGATATATGCTATTTATTGCTTTGTTGTTAATGTGTTTATAAGAATGTTTGCAATACAGAGATGCATTAAAATGATGCTGGGAAATGTAAAATAAGTGAATAGTACAGTATTAGAAGAGGAGAAATAGGATAAAGAGGAATCTCAAGTAAAAATAAAAGGCAAATTTATTTTGATGATGAGCTAGAAGTATGTATGCACTAAACAACATATCAGCTAAAATATTAAGCAAAAAAAAAAGTGATTAGGACACAAAATCCATGTACAAAATTGATTACATTAGTACATTTAGTGCAGATGACCAAATACGTTTTTTAGCATCTATTGATTTACTATAACTTAATCCATCATTTCCAACAAAAACTAAGTAAAATAGTAATCAACAGCAGGCTGGCAGGCCCTTGATCTAACATAAGGAATGGGCCTTCTGAGCAAGTAACCTTGGCAATCAATGGATGAGTTTCACCCAAAAGTAAGTCCATAGGTTTGGAGTAGCCAGATACTGGAACATGACAGGGAGGGGGATGGGACAGTGCATAGTGTGACATAATGAAGGCCCTTGAGACACACATCACTGGATTCTGCTTGTGAGACTCCTGGCTTTCCTGCAGTGGACTTTGTTTGTTGTGATACTCAAATCTTGAAGACACTGAAGGAGTATTTATAGAGGGGGGAGAAAAGAGATTGTGAATCAAGAGGTCTGTACTCAGTCCTGTATCATGGATGAGTGTATCATGGATGAGTATCATAGTTTACATTATTGTTCAGCAAATGCTCACTCTTCTTTGCCCACTCTGGCAGAATTTACTTACTTGCTCTCAGGCTTTCAGCTTGACCTTTTGACTTGCTTTATCCTACTGAATGTTAGAGGGTATTATGTAAGCAGAGGCTTGGAATGCGCTATATGATTGGGCTTGATCCCATAAGAGCTACTGACCTCTACCATGCAAAGAACATTTCTTAGTGGCTTCTGCTCCTTGCACCTGATCCCAGAGGAGACCAGTGGATTGCCCTGGTTTGACCCACAGCCTGAAGCAGAGCTGCCCATCCAAAGACTGCTGAATGTGGGGAAAAAAAGGTTTATTGTTGTGTACTTGAGAGTCCCTGGTTGGTTGTTAAATAACAATAGCTGAATGAGACAATATAAGGAAAAACAAAACAAAACCCTTTGTAATTTTACTGGTCTAAGAAAGTATATGCTCTTCTTTTTGTCTTTTTTTTTCGTGTCCGGCAACGGATCGCAACCCTCAGTGTCGTGCCCGTACTGGACAAGGACCGGCAACAGGATCGCAACCCTCGGTGTTGCTCCCACACCTCGCTCAGCCAGTGAGCGGGAACTGGTCTGTATGTGGGATCTGAACCCTCGGCGGGAACGCCACCGCGCTCCCAAGCGGCGCACTGTAGCAGTGCGCCACCGCCGGCCCCTAACTTTTACTAGAAGACAATTTTTGAACCTGAAAAACTACTGTGCCAAATGAAAATGAATCATAATAGGGAACATAAGAAAGAAAGATGTGGAATGGAAGAAATAGCATTAAACAAAGAAACAAGTAAAACAAATTTAAATGACTGTTAATAAGAAAGTCACGAAGTAATTGTTAAGAAAGGATTCTCAAATTCAAGAGTTGTACTGCTAAAAAACTTTGGAACTCTAATATCGGTAGAATTCAAAAAATTGGTGGGAAAGGGAAGTGAAAACCTTATTTGTGGTCATATTTTATTAGAGGAAAAGATCATATATAATGTTAATTCTGGATTGTGATACGTAAACGTAGGTTAAAAATATGTGAAATTAAAGGTAACCACTGGTAAACAAAGAAATGCAATATTAAAAAACTGGTATAGTAGCTCCCTCTGGCACAGAGGGCAGATTGGTTTCCTACCAGGGTAATAAATATATTGCCTCTGTCTGGGGCAAAGTTTGGGTAGATTTGCTAGTAGCCCCTTTAAAAATTAGCATTTCCTGACCTGTAGGCTTCCTTGGCTGTGACACAAACCCACTGTGGGTGCAGCATCCCCAATGGGCCACCTCAGATTACCCCTATAGGACTCAGGGACAAAGAGAGCCCATTCAAACATGAAGTTAATGCCTTCTGTGTTGTGCATAATGACATCCTTTTTCTTTGACCCAGGGGTTTCATGTCTTGTACCAGCATCTATAAAACCTGTCAGGCTAATTTGTTAGTTTGCAAACCTGAAACTCTTTACAGATATTGTGCTGTACTGTTTGTTCAATGTTTTTAATATCACCCTTGGATAAAAGGTATAGTATACCCAGAATGAGTATAATTGTCATAAAACTTTTATAGTACAAAACAGCCTAGCAACCAAATACATAATACTAAATCTTTTAGAGATAGTTTTTTTATATACACTTTTAAAAAGTAATAGCTGAGAGACCTTAACACAGTTCTTTCAAGAATTTAACAGATCAAATAAGCAAATATAAATAATTTTATGGGACTTGGCTATCATCCTCAAAAAGCTGGTGTGAGTATATATTGAATATTTGTGGATATAGATATAGACACAGGCACATACCATCTTATTTAAAAAGGTGATATAAATTATTAAGTGCCCATAAGATAATTAAAAGCTTTGAATATATATTGTAGGCCTCAATGGAAAGTTCAGTAAATACTCAAGAGTAGAGATAATTCAGTTTTTATTCACTTGACTAAATCCATTTAAACTAGAAATCCAGAACAACTAAAAATCCCAACCTAACAGAAATTAATTTTTTTTTAATTTGCTTTTAATTTTTTTTTTTATTTTTAAATTTTATTTTGTCGATATACAATGAGGTTGATTATTGTGGCCCATTACCGAAACCCCCCCTCCCTCTCCCCTCTCCCACCCAACAGTGTCCTTTCTGTTTGCTTGTTGTATCAACTTCAAGGAGTTGTAGTGTGGAAGATATACAAATGGCCAACAGACATATGAAAAAATGCTCAATATCACTCAGCATCCGGGAAATGCAAATCAAAACTACACTGAGATACCATCTCACCCCAGTTAGGATGGCTAAAATCCAAAAGACTCTGAACGATAAATGCTGGCGAGGTTGCAGAGAAAAAGGAACTCTCATACATTGTTGGTGGGACTGCAAAATGGTGCAGCCTCTATGGAAAATGGTATGGAGGTTCCTCAAACAATTGCAGATAGATCTGCCATATGACCCAGCTATCCCACTGCTGGGAATATACCCAGAGGAATGGAAATCATCAACCTAACAGAAATTAAACATGCTTATAAATAATTTTGGGTCAAAGGGACTATCAGATGTGAAATTAGACTGTAGGATTGATAAGAAAAAATACTCTATAGTAAAGCTTGTGGTATTGGACAAACCATAATTGGTAGAAACTTTATAACCTTGTGCTTTTATTATACAAAATGATCTCAAAATAAATGAACGAAGAATTCAGGCTTAGAAACTAGAGAGTCTAAACTAACTTTTCCTTGGAAGTGCTTCTGGTTCTTATTGCTAAATATAAGCCTGTGTTAACACATTGTTCCATTTTTAGAAAAGAAAAAAATATAGCTCTCTACTTTAAAGAAAATAAATTGGCTTGAGATGACTTTTTTGTCAGTATGTTTCTAGACTATATATTTTTTGTTTTTGTAGAGAAGCCTTGAATAAACTTCAGCAAATTAATTTTTGTAACTTAAATTCAATAATTTAGACCTACTTTTAGAGATTAATACATATGTTAATAGTGGTTGAAATTGAAAAGTTTCTCCTTTTTATTTTAAAATCTAAAATGCTTACAAAACTTTAATTCCGTATCTCTGAACTATATTGATTTTTCTGGCTATTTCTCATTTTTTTGGAACCTATTAGTAAAGACTTTGACCTATAATATACAAAATTTGCAAAGACATAAAAATAAGCAGCCATAAGTTTATAATCTGTCTAGCATCAGAACAAACAGGGTGAAGCAAAATGTAAATGCCAAACATCAGAGAGCAAAACTAGTAAGATCTAGCTGTCTTCATTCCTTTCAAACGTGAAAGGTGATTTAAGGAAAGCTTTGCAAGAAAAGTGGGATGAGAATTTGAAGTACAGTTATGGAAAAGTAGTTTACTAAAAGTAGAAAAGAAGGTTTCAAAAATGTGTTTTGTATGCCAGCCTTTTCCTGATATTAAAGCAATGCCTGAAAAACTATAGTAGTCCCCCCCATATCTGCAGGGTATGTATTCCAAGACCCCTAGTGGATACCTGAAACTGTGGCTAGTACCAAACCCTATATATATAGTTTTTCTCTATACATACATACCTGTGATAAAGTTTAATTTATAAATTAGTCACAGTAAGAGAATAACAACAAAAACTAATAATAAAATAGAACAATTATAACAATATGCCATCATCACTACATTTGTGCTTTGGGACATTATTAAGTGAGATAGGGGTTACTTGACACAAGCACTTGGATGCCGTGACAGTTGACCTGATAACCCAGAGGCTACCAAATGACTAACAGATGGGGAGCATTTACAGTGGGAGTGTTTATAGTGTGGATACCCTGGACAAAGGGGTGATTCACAGGACTGAGCAGGACTGCACAAGATTTTTATCATGGGGGAAAAAAAAAGATTTTATCTTGCTACTCAGAACTGCCTGCAATTTAAAACTTAATATTTTCTGCATTTTAAAACTTATTTCTGGAATTATTTCTAGAATTTTCCATGTAATATTTTCGGAGTATGGTTGACTGCAGGGAACTGAAACCCCAGAAAGTGAAACCGCTGAATGAGGGGGACTGCCACGATACTTTCTGACTGTACAACATATAGGATGTGTGTCAACATATAAAATTAGCTCATATGAATCCTACATTTCTTTTAGGAAGACTTTTCTGAACTTCTGATTCTGAGTTCTGTTCTTTTCTTTTGTTCTAAGGCACCTTCATTTTTCCTTGATAGTGTTTAATGCACAGTTATTAAAGTTATCTGTGTTTATCTTTCCTATTAGTCTAGATATCTGCTGTGGTTTCAGTGTTCACCCAAGCCAATGTTGGAACTTAGCCCCCAGTATGGAGGTGGAAAGTAGGCCATTTAAGAGGTAATTGGATCACGAGGACCATGCCCTTGTAAATGGAATGATCCATTCATGAAGTCATGGGTTAATGAGTGGTCATGAGCGTGGTTCTGATGGCTTTATAAGGAGAGCAAGTGAGAAGGTTACCTTCTTGCTTATGCCACTTCTTGTCCTATGATACCCTATGTCACCAGGAGACCCTCTAGAGAGTTCCCACCCGGAAGAAGGCCCTCATAAGATGCACCCTCTGGACGTTAACTTCCCAGCCTCCAATACTATAAGAAATAAATTTCATTTCTTTATAAATTACACACTTTCAGGTATTCTTTTATAAGCAACAGAAAGAGACTAGTACAATATAGTTAAAGTTTAAACAGTGTCTCCATTTTTATATTATCAGCAGTTTAGTGCTGATAATTAATAGAGCTAAGTACATGAACTTTCTTTGAATCAATTATTTTATTAGGATTGATTTATTATAGAAGAGGAGTTACTTGTTTAAGTAGTGTAAACGATCTTTAAGCTTTAGGCCAATTAACTTTTCAGAAATGCTTTATCAGTTTTCATATTCACCAGTAATGTGTGAAAGTTTCCATATCACCATGTTCTTACCAGCATTAAGCATTATAATTTTAAAATCTTTGCTAAGTTAATCAATAAAAATAATCTTACTGCTTTAGTATGCTTTTTTTTCATTACCAGAGCAGTTGGACATTTAAGAGAGTTTACTAACTCAAACGAATTGTTCATGTCTCCTGTCATACATTTTATTGAGCTCAAATTCTAATAAAGTTATCAGCTTTTTGCCCATTTCATATGGTCAGTTTTCTTCTAGCTTGTTTGCTTTTTAATTTTCCTTGAGATGTATTTGATACACAAAAGTTTTGTGTACTTAAAGTCATTGATTATTTATCTCCTTTGCCTGGTAAGTCATTTCCTATCAAGAGCTTAGATTTTTTCCTTTATTTTCTTGTGTCTTTTTTATGGTTTAAGTATCTTGTCTATGTGTAAAAAATCCATTGTAGTTACTGGATTTGCAATAACTACGCATGTGGATTTGGGAAGAATTGACATCCATCTTCCCATCTAGAAACATATGGTATGTTTCTCCAATTTTTAAGCTTTTTAAAAAATCTTTCAGTAAGTATTCTTCTTTATATAGAATCTTTGAGCCTTTTTTTTCATATTTTAGTTTATGATTGCTTTTGCCAGTGGATTTTTCTTTTACATTAAACAGTTATTTTTACTATACAGGAAAGCTCTTAAGTTTTACTTGCAGCTGTTGAATTTACCAGACTCCCTTATTTACCTGTAGCTACTCAGATAATTAATTATTGCTTTATAGATAGAAAGTAGTATCTAAAAGTAAAGTGGCATTTTTAATTTTGTTTTGGCTTTTAGTGGGACTCTGGTTAATTTTTCACCCATTAGGAAGGCCGTTTGTTGTTGTTTTGAGATTTATCTTGTAATGATATTCCTAGATTTATTTATTTATATTTATTTTATAAATATATTCACAATAAATATTAAATATTTAGTGAATACTGAATTTGACATATACCTTCTTGGCATACATTAAGATCATTTTATGGTTTCAGAAGTTTGACTTATTGAAGTGATATCTTAATCAAATTTGTAATGTAAACCATTCTTGAAGAACTGTGATCTAGTCTAGATGGGTAATTATTTTAATATAGTTTATTCACTTTTATGCTCCCAAATAGTATAATCACAATTTTTCCTGGAGTTTTCATAGGCCGACTCACACCCTACATTCTGCCTCTGTTTTGGTTCTCATCTTAGTGGTTTCACCTTGTCACTCTAACTTAATTCTAAACATTTTTTCTTTCTTTCACTCCTCCACATCAAATGCATCAGCTGAAAACCAGTTCTACCACTAAATATATGGAATCTCTTCCCCCATCCATCTCCCTGCTGTTCCTCACTGTTCTTCATTTGGTTTGTTGGGATGGCTTCCTAAGTGGTCTCCCTAACTACCTCTCTTTCA
This sequence comes from Galeopterus variegatus, assembly GCF_000696425.1. Classification (NCBI taxonomy): domain Eukaryota; kingdom Metazoa; phylum Chordata; class Mammalia; order Dermoptera; family Cynocephalidae; genus Galeopterus; species Galeopterus variegatus. The sequence goes on along the minus strand of NW_007726231.1, from coordinate 561,573 downwards.
TCCTTTGTCTTTTGTCAGTCTGATTTTTCTCTCTGAAACACAGGTCTAATCATGGCAGTTCCATTTTTAAAGTTAAACAGTGGCATCCCATTTCCTTCTCCATGAAGTTAAAGCTCTTTTGCTGTGTCATTTCTAGCTTTGACTGCTTTCAGTCTCCGCCATGGCCCTTGTTGCATCCTTAACTGCATCATTTAATTGTACAGAAACATGATATGAGGTTTTCACAGCCTAGAATGATCTACTGCCTTGTTTTCTTGGCTGCTCCTCCAGCTTCCCTTTTTGGCTTAGATTCCACTTCGTCTAGAAAGTGTTTTATAACACTTTGGCTGTTCACACTGATTTTAGGTGTCTTTCCTTTCTATTCCCATTACATCCTTCTCATTTATAGTTGACTTATTGCATGGTATTTTAATTAATTTTCTTGCCTCTTTCTTCTCTGGGAACTTCTTGAGAGCAAATGTTGTGTGCCTCATTCATCTTGTTCCTGTGCCTCCCAAATAACAGAGACTCAATAAATGTTTATTGGGTGAGTGGATGGATGTGTGGATGAACAGACTACCCGTCGCCTACATTATAGTGGTACCTATAGCCTGGTCTTTTCCTTCCTCCTCACTGCTACAAGAATGTTCTTTCTAAGAGATAAATCTAATCTTTTCACAACAGTGTTGTAAATCCTTTAATGACTTTGAACACCCTCATGATAAAGTACTTTAAGCAGTGTTTCTCTAGACTTTAACAGCCCAAGGCTGTGGTTCTCAACTCCTGCTGTGGGTTAGGCTCTCCAGGGAGCTTTGAAAATTCCAAGATATCTAGGTTCTGCTCCAGACCAATTAAATCAGCATCTGGAGTTGGGCCTCAGCATGGGTATTTTCAAAAACTTACTTGATTCTAATGTGGAGCAGGATGAGACCTGCCCTGTCCACAGCTTCTGAGTTTCCAGCTGCCTCCAGTCACTTAGTTTATCTGGAAGTGCCTGAGTCAAGGCTCATGGAGCACTGAGAATTCTTCCTGGCCCGTTTGCTTTCTGCTGAGATCTGCATCACTCTGGGGTCGGCTCCTCACAGCTCTGTTGCTCTCCTCATCTGTGAACTTGCTCGGTGCCCTGCAGCAGCAACCGCTGGTACTTCTGCCTTATGGCATGGTGCGCAGCTGTCCAGGACTGGCCAGTGGTGCCACTACCCCCACAGCAGGCACCGTTGGATCCTCTGCAGGCAGAAGCTGGGCCATGTGCTTTAGAGCTCTTCACATATTTGATCTTTGCATTTGCTCTGCCCAAGCTGAATGGGCACTGTGTTGAATAGCAAAGAGTGTTTCTCACCTCTTGGTGTTATATGTACTTTGTTAAATGGACACCAGAGGAAACAAAAGTACTTTATGCTTTAATATTGATCTTGTTTGGGGGGAGTGGGACCCTTGTGAGCTGCAGATACTGTGTTCTGTGTAGATTCCTCTCTGAACAGGTAACATTGTCACTGGCTAAGGTAGAAAGTGATCTCTCTGACTCTCTTCCTGTAGAATGATTTTATTTCACTATTTTTTTTTTAAATCTAGGGGTTCCTCTTAGTCCTTCATATTTTTAAAACCTTTCTCATTAACCATACTGCATTTCTTCTCCACCTAAGTTATTAAATTGGTTTCATGATCTGCATGATGTGCAGTTGGGTAGAGATGGAGATAGGAAAGAAGGGAACGAAATGAGCACTTTTTTGTGTGGGTAGCACTGCCTGCACAGACTGTTTACACACAGCATCCTCATGTAAGTGAGGCAAGGTGTCCTGAGCGTTAAGAGTTCTTCAGACAGACCTGGTTTCAGTTCTTGTTCCCTCAATTATTGCTGGTGTTCTTGAGCAGTTGCTTAACCTCTCGATGCTTCAGTTTTCCTGTTTGTAAAACAGAGATACTAGTGCTTATAATAATACAAAGTGTTAGTAATAATTATAATTATGACAATTATAACAACCCTTACAGCAGCTGCTTGAGATTTCCATTACTCTCCCCATTGTAGAGGGAGTAAAAACGGAGCCTCAAAGAAGTTAAATCACTTGTCCAAGGTTAACAGTTAGCAGATTCAGATGCACGTTTGTCTTACCCTGAAGCCCACACCTCTGAAAAAGAGATAAAGGTATTTAAATTACTAATAAGCATTTTGAAGTCTATAATGAGGACATTTAAAATTTTTATTTGACTTGAGACACCATTGTAAATATTGACTTTTGGCTAATGGGTGAATGACATTTCAAGAAAATTATGTTCTGTGTATGGAATGATGGGGGAGGCGCTATCATAGGGTAGAGAATTGGGGTTATGAAGTGATGGGTTTCAAATGAACACAAAGGTGTGGAGTTAAGGAATAGCAGAGATGGTGTGACCTGGAGGTCTTGGTGAGCCCTCAGTTGTGCCGCTGCCAGCTGTGCATCCGAGTACCGCTTTCCAAGGTGTAGGTAGCTCTGCCCTATTAGGAAATTGGAATGAACAGGAGTGTTGTCAAAGCCCTATTCAAGGAAAGAGAATGAGACTTGGACTCTGTAGTTTAACTATGAATTTTAAAATCATATGTTGGCAGAAGAGTAAGAACTAAGGGTCTTCTTATGCAGTAATCATAAAACTATGTTGAAATATCTCAAGAGAAGTGATAATAAAGAAGCAGAAAGTCACATTAGTCGTAATTGTCTTACTCACTTGATTCTCTAGAACTATTGTATTGTGTGTCTCACATTAAATGTAGACCAAATTTGACAGTGCAATTTGAATGGCAGGCTTGTTGTGATCTAGAAATTTATACTAATGGCAGCTGTGACTGTTTTTTGACGGTGGTGCTTAGCAGCATATGCCATCTTTCAGGTTATCTACATTTTCCATCATAAGCTCTGTGCTTTGCAACTTGGTTGCCATTCTTCATAAGGGTTTTCTTTTTAGAATAAAACATATCTTCTATGCTCTCATGTGACTTTTTATGCACGGGATCTTTGAGCTATTCAGTACTGAAATATAAGACATTAGAGGGAAAATATTTGCTTATAAGCCTAAGCATACGGCCTCGAGAGGAACTGTTATTACTTATATAATTACCTACGATATGATATTCTTCAAATCTAGGAAGAAACTTTAAAAATAGCATACATTTTATTTCTCTCTACAAAATTGAAAACATTATTTTGTGTCCTTTTATGCATTTTGTTTTCAATTGTTTAAAAAAAATCAGAATCCTTTATATCTGATACTATTCTAAAGATCACTACTGAATAACCAGTGGGTAAGGTACTGTGGCATTTCTAAAACCTTTCAGGTTCCTCTTTTACTTGACCTTAAGAAAAAGCAGTCATCGATTTGCCTCCTATATTTGGTTTTTAAACTGTCTTAAATCAGTTTTGGAACAAAATAGGAATATTTTTTAAATTCCTATTTTCCTACCAGGATGATCTTGCTTAGATTTATATATGGCTTTGTTGTATATTTGTGATATGAGTACTCAGATCTTTGTTACTTTCACCCCGCTACTCTAGCATTCTAGAGCAGTACTCAGGAAATGAAGGTCATAACTCTGGATTTGGTCTTGCCAATATCACCTTTTTTTTTTTTAATGACTAATATATGTCAGGTGCTTGTCTCACTCAGCCAAATCAGTGATTATAGAAAATTGAAGGTGTATGCCTAAAACCCTACTTTATTAAAGGTTTGTCTTTAATTACCACATTTCCCTTTGTTATTTTGTAATTGACAGCTGGCTGCAGACTGTAATAAAAATTATGTGTAAGGCCATAAACTAATTTTAGCCATCTCTGCCACCTGATCTTTACTTATTTTTCTGGAATTGTGAACAAAAAGGAATGTAGTAAGCTCTTGCCTTCCCAGGGAAATAACAAACGAGAGGGTGCAGGTCAGTGACAGTAAGGATCTCAGAATTCTAGAAGCTCAATTTTTTCGGTGTAGACTAAGTTCTATTATGAAATACTTTCTTCACTCTTTTTAACTCCAGTCTAATGAATAGACTGAAAATTTGGGAGTTCTTCAAATCAGTGATAGCTTCCGCTACCATATTTTACTAAAAGTACTTGGAGTTAGATTATTTGGAATGTCAATAATTGACTACGGTCACTAAAATTATTTGTACACTGTCTAGTTGTAGGTCAAGGGGAACAAGAGAAAGGCACAGTGGGTGTGCCAGCTGTGCAGAATGATGGCCTCTGTGGGTCTAGCTGTGTGCTTGTGCATGCCTCTCTCAACTATTGACTTTTCTTTTTAGAAATAACCATGCAGTAATCCCTCTCCAACTGCGGAGCTTAACTTTCCTGAAAAGCACTATAGTTCGCACATCCGTGGTCTCCGAGGAAATAAGGGGTTAGGGTAGCATAATATTTCAAAGCATAGACTTTGAAATCAAACAGACCTGGTTTTGAGTTCTGGCTCTATTATTTTATTTACCTGCATGGGCAGTTTCCTTAACTTCTGAATCCACTTTTTTTCACCTATAAAATAACATCAACCTTACTGAGTTGTGAACATTAGATGAGAAAAATGTCTAAAACCTAGGAAGCATCCAGTAAATGGGAATTAATATTCCATTAAATATGTATTTAAAAATTCATTAAATAAAATTTCTATGACTATCTGCTTCAAAACAATCTACATTTGATTGTGCTGAAACCTACTTTGGAAGGTAGCTGTCTCCTGAATCTTTTCTTTTGTTTTAATTAAAAAAAATATTTTATTGAAACACATTATTATACATATTTGTGGGGTACAGAGTTATATTTCATTACATGTATACAATGTGTGATAATCAAATCAGGGTAATTAGCATGTTCATCATTATAAAACTTAATCATTTCTTTGTGATGAGGACATTCGATCTCCTCTCTTCTAGCCATCTGATATCATGATGTAAATAATTGTTAATTATAGATGCCTAGCTTGACTGTATGTGGATAGAACTTTTTCTTCCTAGCTGTAATTTTGTGTCCATTAACCAACATCTCATTATTCCCCCTAAATCTTTTCTTAAATTGTTTAGGGAATAATGATTTTTTACTAAGTAGTTAATAGATGTTAGACATTTTTTTATGTTTGTCTTTTGTTCTTTATATATATTAGTTCATTTCATTCTTATGTCAGCCCTGGGATGGAGATACTGTTGTTATGCCCACTTTATAGACAGGTTATGGAGCTTTAGAGAATATGAGCATATGAGTTACTTTCCATTACTACCATTAACTAGTAAATGGTAGAACAGGGATTTAATGGCAGTTCTATCAACAGGGCCCCTAGATTTACCTGTCATTCTATCCTGTCAGCTAGATTGTCATGATCCACTGACATACAGTCTCCCACGTTTCTATGTTCTGCAATTTTTTTTTTTTTTTATGTTTTTGAAACAGCCCACACGTGTTTGAGATTTTTTGTCTTTTACACTGGTATACACCCTTACTAACACCTTTTCTTAGCTGTTAGCAAGAAGCCTTTTCAGTATTATCTTGGCATTAAAGGGCATGTTTTCCTGAGCTGAATCTGTGCATATATTGAAAGGGAAAAGAATGAACAGTTCTCCTCATTTCTCTACCCCATGCCACAATGAATGTGGCCTTTAGGGCTGGATAGCTGTAATTATTAGGCTTGTGTGAAGAGAGTGAACTAAATGGCATATTGGTAAAATGATCAGAGATGTAGAAATATTCTTAAATTAGTGTACAATATTTCTAAATTAAGCTGGCTAACAGTCACTGTATATTGCATTTATATGACCTTGGTTCAAATAACTCAGAAACTTTCTATGTATTTTCTATTTGCCTTTACAAGAGATAGAGGAATTGAACCCAGAAATCAGACTTGGGATTTTTTGAATACTGTACTCCACAATCAGCCAGCTCTGTGTGACCTTGAGAAAGTCACATAGCCTGGTATATGTCTCCTCAACTGCAAAATGGAGATAATAAAAGTTACCATGTAGGTTTGTTTTAATGATTGAGGGAGTTTACATTTCAGCTAGCATAGTACATACTAGGCTCTCAGTTATTGAGAGCTGCTATTTCAACTACTGTAATTTTCATTGTCATTCAATGCATTCCTTTACTGAGAGGACATATTATGTCCCTAAAGAACAGAGTGTACTTTAGTTAAAGAAATATTGTAGATGGCTTTATTTAAATAGACATTGGGATACTATCAGCAAAGGAAGTGCTGTAGGAAGATCTGGAGCCCAAAAAGTTGATGCCGTGGTCCGTCCTTCACGTGTGGCATCTGGGCACTTATGCTTCATGAGTTGCTAACTGCTTCTGCCATCTCCAATGACTAACTGGTCATTCATCCATATACCCATCAAGTATTTGTTTAAATTCCTATCATGTTCTGGGCACTATTCTGGGTAATGGCTGTTTACCCTTAGCTTCCTGAGTATAATTATTAACTTATTTTTTTTTTGGGGGGGGGGGAGGTACAGGTCAGCAGTGAGCAGGATAAGCTGACCAGGATTCTCCATGGCCATTTTAATGAGTTCTCTTCAATTACAAGAGAATATATATAGAGACCTATATATGCTTTCTGACTTGAATTAAAGAAAAAAATTCTTTTTTTTTTTTTGTCTTTTGTCTTTTTCCGTGTCCGGCAACGGATCGCAACCCTCAGTGTTGCCCCCGTACCGGACCGGGGACTGGCAACAGGATTGCAACCCTTGGTGTTGCCCCCGCGCCTCGCTCAGCCAGTGAGTGGGAACCGGTCTGTATGTGGGATCCGGACCCTCGGGCGGGAGCGCCGCCGCGCTTCCCAAGCGGCGCACTATCCAGTGCGCCACCGGGCCGGCCCTAAAGAAAAAAATTCTTGAGTTAGAGATACTGAGGCCCTACTTGATGTAATTATAACTTGTATTAGTTTGTTTCTGTTGCTTATAACAAACGACATGGAACTGGGTAATTTATAAAGAAAACGAAAATTATTCCTTATAGTTTCTGAGGCTGGGAAGTCCAAAGTCCATCTGGTGGTGGTGACAGTGGCCCAGGGCTCTCATATTGCAAGATGGTGGAAGGAGAGAGAGAGAGAGAGAGACTCTCTTAAAGCCCTCAAAACCATGCCCCTGACCACCATTTTTAATCCATTCATGATTGCATGATCCTACAATCCAGTCACCTCTTTAAGGCCCCACCTTTCAATTACCATAATAGGATTTCTCACCCTCTCAGCATTCACAGTGGGGGCTAAGTTTCTAATATGTAAAACTTGGGGGACACAGTTCAAGCTTCAGTGACTTTTGGAGGAACATGATTCAATCCACTATATAACTTGAGCCCTGACTTTTGGCTGGAGTAAAATACAGCTGTGAGCCTTCTAAATCCTAATCTGGCCAGTACATTGTTTGGAGCACTGATCTCTGGTACATGCCAGAGCATGTACAGCCCAATTGGTATAATCCTTCACAGTGTCAGATAACCCCCTCTTTTTGGATTAAATTCATGAGAGAAAGAGTCAGAGAGCGACTCCGTGAGTCTCAGGAAGTGCAACATCCTTGGTCAACCATCTGATTGTACCATGCTGAGATGTGGTAGGAGCCAGAAGCAGCAAAGTCAGATAGCAAGATGGCTGAGCTATAAATGTTGTTTTTGTGTAAGACTTCAGATTTTGTAGATGGCAAAAATCAGGCTTAGAGAGGTGAAATGATGTAGAGGAAACTAGCCAGTTAATGGCACACCTGCTTGCTTGCCTACCTGCCTTGAATGCACCCAGTGCTTCCCCTTCTCTGGGCCTTGGTGTTTGTCTATTTCCAATACCTGGGCTATTCTTCCTAGTGATATTATTTGCATTACATCTTCTCTAACTTAGGTCTCAGTCTTACATCCTTAAAGAGTTCTTCCCTCCCTCACCATCCTGTCTGAGATAGCACTTCTTCCTGCCCCTCTCCACAATGTTGTTTAGGTTCAGGAATACATCTTTTTTGATTTTTTTTTGTTGTTGTTGTTGTTTGTAGTTCCACCTCTCCAAGAACCTCCATCTACTGTCTGGGCTGGTTGCCCTGTAGGTCACCTGCTAGGTCTTCCTGAAACTTTCCGTTGCTTCCCCCTGGATATTCCCTTTGCCTTTTATCAGAGACATTTCCATGATAACAAGATCCCCATCTTTCTTTTTCTTGATTTTGGTGGAACATGTTCTCAAATAGCTTCATCATATTAAAAATAAGGTACGACAGCAAAGTACACTGTGACAGCCCTTAACGACTCTGCTGTTTGAGTCACACTGCTCCAAGTCTGGACTGGTTGCCCTCTATGACTGGTATTTATCTGTCATCCTAAGATCTCTACCATCATCTTGGGAATTCGCTTCCCCTCTCTTCTTCTGTTTTGATCGAAGCTTCTGTTTTCTATGACCTTAGCTTCTCTTTCTCAGAGGAGTATCTCATTTTGACGAAGCACATCCTCTAATAGTGTCCTGAGAGGCGGTACATAGGAGAAATATTTTTTACATTCTTGATTTTGGAAATGTCTTCTTTATCATACAATCGATAGTTTGACTGTCTAAGGAATTTTGAGTGGAACTCACTTTCCTTCAAGTTTTTGAAGCTTTTGCTCTGTTGTCTTAGTTTCTGTTGAAGAGTCTGAAGCCATTCTAATTCCTCATCTTTTTATTACAATAATGTGCTTTGACTTATGTTAATTTTCATCTTTTGTGCTGGGAACGCAGCCTTCTTAATCTGGAAGTTCATGTGCATACCTTATGGGAGATTTTCCTTAATTATTTCTTGATGATTTGCTTTTCAGTTTTCTCTGCTCTCTTTCTGGAATTCCACTGACCCTGGTGTTGGACTGCCTAGCTAGTCCTTTGATTTATTTATCTTTTCACTTTTATTTTCCATATCTTTGTCTTTCTTTTCTTCTCTACCTTTGGGGGCTTTCTTGAACTTTGTCTTCCAACACTTCTATTGAGCACTTCATTTTTGTTGTCATATGGTATTTTAAATTTTTAGGAGCCTTTTTTGTTCTCTGACTACTTTTTTTATAGTTTTATATTCTTGTTTCATGTTGTACCTTTTATTTTTCAGATGGTATTGAAGATAGCATGGTTTGTTGTTGACTTCCTACTAGTCTGTTTTCTTCTAACTTCCTTTTTTCTATTTGTTTTGATTTTTAGCTTTTGTATTAGAGACTTTTCTTGCCTCTTGGACTATCCTTGGTTGTCTGCATGTTTTTGTTTTTTGTTTTTGGCAGCTAGCCAGTACAGGACCTTGGCCTTGGTGTGACTAACACTGTGTTCTAACCAACTGAGCTAACCAGTCAGCCCTGTCTGCACATTTTTAAGAGTAAGTGTATTCAAAAACTGTTTGGAAGCTCTCAGCAGATAGATAAGGCTTACTATTCATGATCTGGCTGAATTGTTTCAGAGAAACCCCTGGCCATCAGGTGTATTTAGTTTTTTCACCTTAGCTTGGTCTGATTCCTCAGAGATCAGTATTGGCCTGGTGCCAGTGTTCCAGGAGTGAGTGAAGAAGAATCAAGGAGGAAGCTTGGTGTTAACCTTGCTATGTACCTGTTCACTTAATTCCTTTGCTTTCAGTATTGCATCCTGTCTCCGTTATGTTGGTGTCTCCCAGGATAGAGACCTTCTCTTTCTCAGAGACTGACAGTCTTTTGCTGGATTGGTGATGGGCGGTTGTCCAGCAGTGTAGAGTTGAGCACGAGATCTAAGGTTATGTTTCATAAACAGCTTTCAACAAGATTTCTTTGTTTATTTACCTATCACCCCTGCTTTTATTCACACAGTGCCAGAGATATTTGGTACTGACAGTTTCTGAGGTTTTCAAGGATGCTTTGGTATTGATCAGGGTTGGTACTTAACTCTTCCCATTAGTAGGTTAGGATTTGGCATTTTTGGGTCTGCTACTTCAGTTGATAGTTGTCTATCTGATTTCCAAATTCCAAAATTTTGTTGTTGTTGACTCTTACTGCTCCCATTCTTATAGTTTGTCTTAAAAATATCTTTTTACTTTGAGTGTGATGTGTTAGGAATAAATATAATTTAATGTCACATATACAGTTTTGAAATATGAAAAATGAATTATTAATTGAATGTCTATAATTATCACAAAAATATATGTATATACAAATATTCACAACTGAGGATTGTTGTACAATATATTGCCTTCTTTTGTTTCTCCTAAAGCTCTTGATGACTTGTCTGTTTGCTTAGCTAATTATACATTTACAGTTGATTATAGATAATTATAGTTTACTTAGTAATTATAAAGTATATACATCTATTTATACAATATGTATTGATTCTATTCGATATATAAAAGTATTCTTTGTACATATATACCTATATGTGCTATGTGTATATATATACACACCCACATAAATGCTAACTTGTGACTGAATTAACTTTAAAAAGATTAATATGAGCTGTGGAAGGCTTCTATTTTATGTGCTCAGTTAAGGAATTAATCCTATTTAGATTTTGATTCTTCCTTTGCTAGCTAGCTTTAAACGTTTACTATATAATTTGAATATAATTAGGCAATGTAACACTAAAATCAAATTATGATAAGTGGCTTTCTTCAGAAATGGTGACAATTGGATTAATAGCAAAGTTCTGGGCCAGAAGGACTTCTGCATTTCTACAGTCTCATTTCTCAATACTACTCAGTCCATTAAAATCATTAAAGTCCTCTATAAATCAGTATAATAACTGTGCAGTCTGATGAAATTCAACTCTTCTTCATAATTTTCAGAACTTCCAAAAGCCTTTCTCTGTGAAACCCCAAACAATTTCTGAGAATTCAGGAACACTACCCCTATCGTATACCTTTATTTACAAGGTGATTTGCAAAATAAAATGTACCAACCTGGCAATCTTTTTCTACTTGTACTTTTGAAAATTTAGAAAAGAAATGTAACTTTATTAAAAGAGTATTTTGATTTCTTCTCTAACCTTTGCATTTAAGTCCACCCTTTGTCTTGTGTCTTGCATCCTTCCTTTTGCCAGAGATCTGCTTCATTTCTCTTAAGAGTGTATGCCTTTTCAATAAAATAACTGTTATTTAGGACCATAATCATTTCATTACATCACAGGATCTTGATTTTCAGGCAGGTGCCTAAAAGATGTCAGTCAAGTAAACAAACCCACGCAGGACAAGCTCTGCCTTGGTTTTGGCAATGGTTGCTAAGACTATAGACTGTGATTTTCCACTTACAGAGAAAAATGGCAAACTTTTTGTCTTAATTTTATTTGAAATATAGTTTCCTGCCCTGAAACTACCTAAAGATTCCTTGGCCCATTATTTTTCCTTTGATGACTTTGAGATCTTTTTTTGTTGTTTTTTCCAGAAATGAGAAGATCCTTAGACATTATTTTTAGTTTGCACTAAGTAAATAAAAAATTTCCTTCTAAACAAATGCACTATTTAAATGTGTTAACCTTGGTACTTTTATTTAATTATTTTTTTCTGGCATTTTCTTCCTTCCTGAATGCTGTTGATGAAGATTAGTTTAAGAAACACTGGCAGTTTGCAGCTACCGCTTTGTTTTTTTTTTAATCCCAAAGGCTTTCATGGTAGAAAAAGAAATAATTGAATGAACTCAACTCTTTCCAATTCTGAAAGGTGGATTAGCATCAGCTCAGAGGACTGCTTAGGGAAAGGTCAATAAACATATGTAAATTACTTCTTTTGGGTTTAATAAGCTTTTGCCCCGTGCCTACCTGTGTGTCTGATTTCATATACTATTTTAAGAGATGGTTTGATATGATGTGCCTGTTTAAAAAGTGCCAACTTAATTTTTTTGAGAGGTATAGATACTGAAGTCCATTTGGTTTATACCTAAAGCACCTCTTAATTTCAGTATTTGGACTACATCTCAAAAATACTGTTATTTCACATAATCGTGGCCCTTTACATCAAATAAAAGAGGCTTTCAAAATAAGATGTGAGATTGCATTTGCTTTGTTTTACTTCTGTGGTAGTTATAATACATATAAAATGTTTAATTTAAAAAAAATTTTTTTTGATTGGTAAGGGGATTGCAACCCTAAGCACGGTGTGGTCCGCACCATGCTCAGCCAGTGAGCGCACCGGCCATCCCTATACAGTATCCGAACCCACGGCCTCCGTGCCACCAGCGCCACACTCTCCCTAGTGAGCCATGGGGCCGGCCCCATATAAAAATGTTTATAAGAGTCTTAGTATGAATGACTGCAAGAATTTGTTATATTTTACTTCATCCTCTTAAAAGTTTGCTGTATTTTTATCCTGACCCCTTCTTTGTTCTGCTGAGATGCATATAACACCAAAAGGAGTGAGGAATTCATTTACATGAGAACCTGCAGGCAATATGAAAATGAATAAGGCTTGACAATTTTCAGCAAAGGGAACTTATAATTTCATAGGCATGGGATCATAATACATGTATATGAATATCTACACTTTTATTTAAATGTAGTATCTAAAAATTACAAGGAAGTTAACAAAGTATAAAGGGAAACAAACAACTTTTCTTGATTCTATTTTTGATAATAGATTTGAGGCTCTCTATTAGGAAAATATTAGGTTGTGAATGTCATTTTGTCAACTGATAGTTTTTTGAACTTAAATTTAGCATTTTAGGTAGGAAAAACATTTTTATTTTGGGAAGTCATAGCTATACTTGTATGAGTATCTCATGCCTCTGCCAATCTTAGTTTTTTCTCTGTGAACTAGTTGAATATACTCAGGAAGACATCCAGGCTAACTGGGTCTGGCCTAGATAAGTTTTTCATAATTTAGTCTTTATTTTTAAACGGATTCTGTTCTGCACAGATAATATCATGTGGGTAATGACTATCTACAGTTTTTTCCTTCAGTTAATAAAATTACATTTTTTTCTTTATTCTAATCTGCAAGTATGTAGTGGTTGCTGGCCAGCTGTTTTTAAAAACTGAAGTAGGGTATGAATATCCAAACAAGAGTGTTACTGCCAGAGGGTTATTCAATAATTTTCCAGATTTCCTTTAATTTTTCAAACCGTGGGTCAGAATTGCCTAAAATTGTAACATAAATTACCACAAAGCATCTAGACCACAAACTAAGAGTTCTGAGTTTGGCCAAGTGAGTCTCAAACAGGGACATTATCATCACTTCTGTTGTCACATAGGAGTTCAGGGATACTAAATATATTGCCATATAGAGCACCTTGGTAAATATGCCTAACTTAACAGAAGCTAACCAGCAGTGTTTAAAAACATTGCCTTTGGGCGGTGTTTCAGAGCTTTCCCACCTATGTTCATATAGAGGGCTTTCCAGGAAGCATCACTCACATTTATTCAGGATAAAAGCTGCCCATGGACTAGTGTAATGTGGCAGTTCCTTCTCCACTGCACTTCAAGGTGACACTTTGAGGGGATTGGGATGTGGAGAGGGTTCGAGGAAAGAATTCATGCCATTTTCTTTATACTTCATGATTATGACATGGTAAAATACCAGAGTATTTGGAAATTCAGTTATGATATCGAGGGTACAAATATTCTTAAATCTAACATTTCTTCCTTTTCTTTTCTTTCTTTCTTTTTTTTTTTTTTTTTTTTTTTTTTTTTTTTTTTTTTTTTTTGTGTGTGTGACCGGTAAGGAAGGGGATCATAATCCTTGGCTTGGTGTCGTCCACACTGTGCTCAGCCAGTGAGTGCACCAGCCATCCCTGTATAGGATCCGAACCCGCAGCCTCGGCGCTCCCAGCGCCACACTCTCCCAAGTGAGACACGTGGTCGGCCTCATTTCTTCCTTTTCTAACAAATGCGGTGTATACATTTCTTTTGATGTTATGAATGGATTTCAAATTGAACTTTTTCTCATATCAATAATTTGAAAATAATGACTATTATATAAGCCTTGTTTAGATATTGTTCTGCAGTATTAGGATACATGGGATAACTAGACAGCGAGTGACTTGTTTTAACCTCACAGGGATCTGAACCTGTGACCTTGGTGTTATAAAGCTGTACTCTAACCAACCGAGCTAACCAGTCAGCCCTGTTTTGAGTCCATAAGCCTTGTGTATACATGTTAATATGAGTATATTCATGCAGTTCTTGTAATTTTCAGGTAGTTCATTCTGGTGCTTCAATGTCAGTTAAGTTAGTCACCTTTTGAAGTCAGTAACTGTCCAATGTACCTGAAAGGTGAAAATAAGTGTTTTCAATTTTCTTGAAAATTCTTGATTAAACTTAGGCTCTTTTCTGTACCATCAGTATGCTATGGCAGGAAACAATAACAAATGATGCTCTGATGCCATTTCTTCACATAAAAACCAAAAACAGATGGAACAGTAGCAGCTTGGATTTTATTACATTCACTATTTTGTTAACATAATTTAATGCAGAATCCAGGCAAACTTCTACATAGGAAAGCTTCTCTGGAACAGAACTATGTGTTACTTGGATTGCTGTGTTTCAGAATAAGCTTTTGATGTGGAAGCCTTTGCATATTCCCATCAGTGCGGAACATAAACATAGGCCCTGTTCGTATAATTTCATATTAGTTTCCCAGTTTTCTTTTACCACTCTGAATTTTGTCCCTAGTAGTATGTTTGGGTGTTTCTCTGCAAAACAAACAGTGTTCTTCCAAGTATTACTTTTCAAGGATTTTAATATTTATTTAAATTAGAATACCCTTTTTTAACATCTGTGAATTCATTAATAAACAATGGAAATTCTTGTGATTTAATGATCTTTTGAATTAGTGTTGTCTCTGTCATCTGACAGCTTTGTCTTTACTAAAACTTTGACAGCTGATGATCTTTTCAATATTCTTTGCTTCGTTGGTCCCAAATACAAGAGTACTTCAAAAAATTCATGGAAAAACTCATATTATCTTTAAATTCTATTTTTCTATGAACTTTTTGAAGTACCCTCATACAATATAATGTTGATAATATCACGTAGCTGATAAAATGTGATTTTACAATTTTTGTGAGATATTTTGGTTTTAGCTATTCATTGCATGACCTAGAGTTCTTGAGTTCAGTCTGATACTCTTGTATCCTAGTTCATAAAATGATTTTGGTAATCTTAAAATTCATAGCTTTTTAAGTTAAAGATAGATTTATTATGGGAAGGTATCAGCATGTTTGCTTAGTACCTTTGCTTAAGTTGATAATGTTTACATGAAAATCAGACATTTAGGCTGCAGAAAAGGATTATTGGAGTAAACAAATCTAAATTTGGTATAATCCTCATTATGCTGCCTAATTAGTGGCCAATATTTTTATTTGTTACTATTATTTGAAGACATACTAGATTAAAAAGAAAAATAAAGTTGTATTATAGTAGAAAAAGAGACCTATAAAAATTAAATCTATGTAGATGTAAAGTTCTAAAGGAGACTGTGAGCCATTATGAATTCAGAAACTTGATGTAAAAAAATTAAGGTTGTCTGTATTCTTAAGAATGTGTTTTAAAACAGATTATTCAAAAATGTTAGAAAGTAGCATTAGGAGATACTGAGCTACAAATTTTCATTTAATTCAAAAATTAAAATTTAGATATTCATATTATATAGATATTACATTCTTAAGCTAAAAAGTTTGAAAGATATAAATTCTGAAACTTTCAAGGCCCTTTAGTAAACTTTTAAAATTAAAATGTATTATTATGTTAGGAGCAAACATTTTTCTAATTTGTCAAGTTTTTTCAAGAGTCAGACTTAGATTAACTAATAAAACAAAGCAGTGATATGTAAGTGAAGAAATACCAATTGATAAAATTTACATAATTAAATTCATTTTAAGAATACTAATTTAAGAACCCAATACCAACAAAAAAAGAAAAAATACTGATAGTTGTAGTAATGATAACAAGCACTACTTTCTATGTTAATAGGAAACATTGTGAAAATTAAAAGCATGTTAATTGTACTGAGAACTAAATACATGTGTATGCAAAACAAAATTTTTTTGATGGTAAACAGATTGTGACTAACCTAACCCTGCTGTCTGGATGATTTAGCTGGAGGTCAGGGAGAGATGGGTAGGACTGCACAGCCACGTCTTAGTGGGGAGTGCCCTGAGTCCTCTTATTTACCAAAATGGCAGTTACCATATGGAGAAAGACATTAAAATAATGCTCAAATAAGATTCACCTGTTTGACATTTTTGAATAGTTGTTAAAAGGGTAAAAAAAAAAAAGTCTCTTGCATGCCTTACAGCATATTGGTGGGAAACTGCACTCTGTGAGATATGCAGCCCCTCTCCACTGTGGGTGGATAGGGGAGTATGTGTGTGTGTCCGTGAGTGCGTGCAATTTGTGTGCTCGTATATATACAACTGAGCTTTAAGTTAGTCATCTAATTTTTGGCAGCCATAGCCATTGGCGGTTTTACAAACCAAAATCGTAGGAAGAGAAAATTTTGCTTTCTTCAATCATATATGTATTTGAACATTCCTTTCAAACTATCTAAGTTTATTTTACAATGTATTAACAAATGAGGATGTATTTGTTACAAAATGTCACTAACTTTATGTAAGATTAGGCTTATTTCATTTTTGTCTCCCCCGTCCCTATCAGAGTACTTGGTTTTTAGTAGGTTCTCATAAATGTTTGCTGAATTATTGAATTACTGGATGTCTGAATAAACATTAAGTTGTAACATAGACCTTCTAAGTAAAAGTTGAGGCAGATATTGCTTTAAAGTTTAGTTTCCTGTTTGCATGCATTTAGAAAACTGTAGAGTGATGTAGCAATAGGGAAGTGATGTGTAAGTCTTTAGACTTAAACAGTAACTGATGTGAGAATGAATTTCTGGTATTCATAGATATGTATCATAAAATGCATCTCTTTTTCCTCGAAAAATTGTCTTTGACTTAATTATACCCTATCAGATTTCAATTCAGAAATGTGTTTGTAAGATGTGAACTCTATCAAACTAATTTATAGGTACCTACTGCTTTCAGTAATAAGTGATCTTTTTACCTAAGGACTGTTGAATAACTTAATCTACTGCCAGAACATCCACTGGTCACGTTCTTGCAATGTCTTCCTTCGGAGAGTGGAAGTTCCCATCCCAACATCCTGTAATGCACTCCCATTCATCTCCCCTCTTCCTCTTGCTCCTTTCCTTTCCACAATCATCTGGTGGCCCTCTCTCCTTTCATATTCTTTTCTCTTACTCTTCATGTACCCTCTTCCCCCCAATTCCTAACCAATGGGGAAGGAAATTTTTATTTGAGGTTTCCTATTCCTTTAGGACTAGGTTGTCAGCATAGTGAACTAATGTTAAATTGCTATATACCTTAAGAGACTGAAGGGTCTATATATTAACCTATTGCAGGAGTTTTTACAAGGAAGGGATCCTGAACAATACTGTAACCTAAAGGGTTTGTCATTGTAGAATATCAGCCATTTTGGTAGGTAAAATTAGGGAGTATGACTAATGTTTGGGAAGATGTGGTAAGTCACATAACTGCCACATAGTGGAGGGGGGATAGTGAGAGACTTGCTAATGGACACAAAATTATAGCTAGATAGGAAAAATAAGTCCTACTGGTGTACAGTTGACCCAGGGGTCTGTAATTAGTAATGATTGACTACATGTTATCAAATGACTAGAAGAAAGAGCATATGTGCACATCACAAAGAAACAATTAAAGTTTGTAATGATGGATATGCCAATTACCCTGAATAGGTCAGTATACATTGTAAACATGTATTGAAATATAACTGTGTACCCCATACATATGTACAATCAATACGTTTCAATAAAAAATTTTTTAAAAAATAACCTGCCACATTGAAGTCTTTGGGTGGTGTAGAGTTTGCCTTAAGTTTTGATATTTCATCTACTTCATGTAGTTCCTTACAATATACAAACAATTTTGGTGCTAAGTTATATTTGTAATTATTAATGTATTATTTTAATTTCTCTGTTGATACTAGAGTTATTTCCCCACCTTACTTAATAGCCGCATCTCACAGTAATATCCAGGTACATTTCAGAGATTTATAATATTCAGGATTTCAGAAAGCTCTTACAGAAAGTATGAGAATGTGTTATGTACCCATTCTTTGCTACACAAATAATGTTGAGTGGTTCTATAATTTAGCAACAGAAATAGATATAAGGTAAACAGGGTTTGTTAATAGAATTTTGTGTGAGAGAAATTAAGAAAAAAACTAACATTAGAATAATGTCTTCCAACATGAAAAAAATTCAGATCCACTTTAGCACAAAATATTTAAGTTTTTCTGTTCTATTTATTCACATCCTAGATTATCTTTCAGTTTTTAGCTTCCTGAATCCCTTTTTGAGTTTTCTTGGACATCTGTTTTGTGAATTCAAGTTTTCTCCTATAAAATGGAGCTGATGATACTTCTAAATGCTAATTGAGAGTGACTAAGGACTCTCTCTTCTTCAAGTTAACCCTGTGTGTCTCAGTAGGTGGGCAGCAGATGCAGCAGAGCCAAAGGTGTACCATTTACCAAAAACCAGTTTAGGGCCAAAATGAATATGCCGTAGCCTGAATTACCTAGCACTTCACTGTTTAGCAGCCTTATTTATACATGTTGAGTTGAGCATAGGCTTTCTTTTTAGACTACTGTGTCATGTGGCAGTGTGTGGACCCTGGTGAGTGGCAGTGTGTGGACCCCGGTGAGTGACAGTGTATAGCACCCGCCTCCCCCCCCATCCCTGTGGTTTCTGTAGTCTTTCAAGGCCATCATCTACCTTCTGTTAGATTCAGGCAGGTTAAAGTTAGGTTGTGTGTGAGGTGAACTCTCCTGGACATGGGGTGATGGAAAACAAGCTTTCAGTTTCCACCATACTCTGCTCAGTTTTCCCCTTAGTGGAATAGGTGGAGGAGTCTTAGGGCCCCCTTATTTCAATTCCCTACTCCCTGAAAATGACATCCTTTATCATTATTTTTTTTTTTTTTTTTTTGTCCTTTTTGAGACCGGCCGCACCGCGCTCAGCCAGTGAGCGCTGTGAGCGCACCGGTCAATCCCCATATAGGATCCGAACCCACAGCGGGAGCGCTACTGCGCTCCCAGCGCCGCACTCTCCTGAGCGCGCCACGGGCTTGGCCTGCCTTTATCATTATTTCTAATGACAAATTTGCCTTAGATATAAGCAGTTTTAGGTTATGTATTTTCCAAGCAGATAAAACATTAAGGCTCTTAAGAAGTGCCTGTATTTTAAAATGATTCATAATTATATAGACCAGTAGTTGAATCTGCTCATATTTCTTTTTCATGAGTAATAGCCCCATTTAAAAATTGGTTTGAGTCCTATCTTGTGTATCATGTGTATCTGTCTTTCCAATTTAGATAGATCAAAAAAAAAAAAAAAATTTAGGAGTTACAGAAAAAGTAAGTCAGTCAGTCTGAATCTACTTACTGCCCCTTCCCTCCCTTTGATTTATTTGGGTAGATTTCTTAATCCATGATTACCATTTCCAGCAAATCCCAAACCTAGCTGAACATCAGACTCCCTCAGGAACCTTAAAACTATAGCTTTCCAGATCACTATATTAAAAATTCTGAATAGTAGCTGTGGGGTAGGTCTTCAGTACCTGTACTTTTAAAAAAAGTCTTTTAGGAAAATTGTAATTAGCCAGGTTTGGGATTTGCTCACTTATTCTTCACTTTTTAAAAAATGATCACACATCCCTCTTAGTGGCATCTCATCTATTTGTCTGGTTTTAGTCTTGCTCAGCATGTTGAGTTCTGATGGGGAAATTTCCTTTGAGCTTCAGTTTATTATTTTTTAAAGTTTATTATTTTGTTATTTTTATTTTTGGCAGCTGGGTGATCCAGGGATTGAACTCTGGACCTTGGTGTTATCAGCACCACACTCTAAGCAACTGAACTAACTGGCCACCTGAGCTTCATTTTCAGACAGCACTGAAAAGATTAAGGAGTTGGAGGTGACTGGAGCCTTAAGACATTATGGAGTCCTAAGAGACAAAGGTAACTGGGTAGAGAAACATAAGACAATCCAAAGAACAAAATGAAAAATAATATCGAAGTCTTAGAATGAGAGTAAGAAGATGCAGTACAAATACTAGTATAGAATGCCAAGTTACATTTGAATTTTAGATAAATAATGGATATTCTTTAAGTTTGTTCCAGTTATTGCATGCACATACTTGTACTAAAGATTTATTTCAGATAGATAATTATGAAATACTAAAAATTATCTAGTATTTACCTGAAATTCAAATTTAACTGGGAAGCCTACGTTTAATTTGGTAACCCTACCTGGGAGGCCTTGCAGACTTGTTAGACTCAGCAGTGGAACATGAAGTAGCCATTTGATTAAAATAGCCCTAGAAGCAGGCTTTATTTTACAATACCTCCTTTTTTGGCTTGTTTATTATTTCCTTATTAATTACTTGAACACTAGCTTTGTAACTGATAGAATCAACTCCCCTTTCCTTGTCCCTCTTACTGGGAAAATCATTATATATTCTCCCTTTTTTGGACATCACTTGGTGAATGAATGTGCTAAAATTTTGTCTTTACTTATCCGCAGTATTCTGTACATACATTCAGATTTGCTTTTAGAAACAGAAAATCGGATGCAAATATTTGTCATCCTCGCCTAAGTGTTCAGTTCTTTTAATGCCACTCTTGAAGAAGGTTTTTTTTAGCTGTTTATTCTTCACAAACCCTTGAGTTTGCTAATATAAATATGTTTGCAGTGATATCTTGGAGGTAGCATAGCATTTTGCTGATTAAATTTTGAAAAGTCAAAGAAGCAAAGAAATACAAAATGATTTTCATTGTTAGGGGGATAATGTGATCCTTGCATTTTATGTTCCCAAATACTTGGATACAAAGGCAACAAGCAATATGATTTAATTTATGTGAAATAAATTATTTTTAAAGTTGCTGCAGCTAAGATTTCTGTTTTATTACCAACCAGAATTTCATTATTTGTTGGGGAAATATTCAGTTAAACATTAGAAGATACTAGTTGTGGCTTTTTGTGTACAGTTACCAGTTTAGGCCTCCTTTTTGGAAAGGACAGCACAGAGGTGCAGTGCTAGTTACCCACACAGTAGCTGTTCTCTAGCCACCCTTCTCTCTTAATAGACCATTGGTTTTGTTCAGATATCAGGCCTTCATTATTTTACAGGGGTGGCTGGATTTTTCTCGAGTCACCAGGGTGAATCTTGCTTGGTCAGTCATGGTATTCCATTTCCCTTACCCCAGTGCTTTCTTTAGGAATGGACACGTGAACCAATTCTGGCCAGTAACATGTGGGGAAAAATCTGATAGAGGGTGTGCTGATTCTGGGGAAGTTTTCTCTTCTTTTTCAGAGTAAAATATTTCTTCAACAGTCTTTGGTTGTTGTTGTACAAGGGTGCTTTGCAGAGAGTTACTGTGGATTTCTTTGGAGGTGATAAGCTTGAGTACAAAAGTCAGCACATGGAGCATGTAGATAGATGGAAAAGGCCTGGGTCCTTGATGACTTCATTGTGTGGCTGAATTAACTGATTTTGCAACCTCTTACCTTGGGACTTCTTGAGATACGTGATAATAACCTCCCGTATTGTTTAACAGGCTGTTTTGAGTTAGGGCTTCTGTTACTTTTCAATCGAAAGCATCCTAAGTAAATTAAGGGAGTGAGATAGACCATAATGTTTACTGAGATTCTGCTTCTACTTATGTCAGAAAGATGGTCAGCAAAGATGGTGAGCTGCAAGTCCCTTACCTTCCTCCTCTTCTTCGCTTTCTTTTTGATAGCCATTTCTCATCCATGATCTACCCAGTTAGAAAGAAAGCAAAAACTTCAAACATTTCTGAGGAACATAAATTGATATCATCTTTTCTTCTTCTAAAATCAGTTCTGTCAAAACACTTGTTACCTACTGGAAAAGGCCATTGCGTGGCATGGAGCTGGTCAACACACTTAAGCTTTTAGATCGGCATGCAGTTGTCTGCTGCCGAGTCTGTCTGAATACTTCACGATGAACATAAAATTGCTGTTTCTTGCAAATATGACTTACACATACGGAACTTTGCCATGAAATACCAGATGGTACCGAGGCACAAAGTTCTTCCTGCCTGAGAACAATATCATCTGCAAAACAGAGCTACTCATGCTGCAGCTTAACAAAGAAATCCTTTGCTGTTTCTCTAGGCCTCACTGAGTCTGGCTGAACTTATTATTTGGACAACATACAAGCTATCTTGGAATTCATTTTACGATTGTGCCTATTTCCTCCTCCTCCTCCCTCACTTATATCACTGCTGGAGTCATTGCTCAATGGTTATGACAGGATACATGCCCAGGAAAGTAATAGTGAATGGTGGATTTTCTTCTACTGTAGACGAATGCACATCAGCAAACGTTGTGCTTTGTGCGGGGTGTATAGAGGACTGGCATCTGTGTTTAAGGAATCTGCATCTTAATAAGGAGAAAGCCACACAGGCAAATGATAGATGTATATACAAGGTGCAGAAATCGCACAAAGAGGATAAGATAACTTGATTTGGGGCAGCAGGAGGAAGTAGATTCTTGGAAGTCTCATCTGAGTTAGGTTCTAAAGGATGAAAGGGTATTCCAGGCAGAGGGAACAAACTGCGAAAGGCACAGTGACACAAACCAGCAGGTCGGGATGGGGTAAGTGGGAAGGAGGGGAGCTTTTACTCACCTGTCCAGGCTCACCAAGTCATGTGATGCTTTGCTAGGCTCTGATGGTCCTATGTCTTGACGGGGGTATGGAGAATGTGACTTGAGGAGTTCCAGAAGAAACCCCAAGGGTGGTCAGTGGCTAAGAGCATGTCAGTCAAATGTACCTGGCTCTGCCCCCGAGTTTTCTGAACTTGGGTCATTTTCTTAACTTCTCTGGGTCTTAGCTTCCTCATTTGGAAAACAAGGAACCCACCTCATAGGGAGCTATTAACATTAAAATTATTCATGTAAAGAGGTTGGTCTTGTGCTTTGTATATAGTAAATAGTCAATAAGCATAACCTATTATTTCTAGTTGTTAAACTATGCATATATTAAGCATGGTCAAGGGGAAATCATATCGGTTCAAAAGGCTAGTTCCCTCATTATCTGCCTTGACGTTGTTCACTAGACTCATTTGTAGGAAAGCATTGGCTAGAAACTTTGATGGCTCATGATGGACTCTACTGGATGGTAAAGTGGCACAGCATGAGCCGAACTTCATTCCATTTCTTGCCTTTTTCGTACTAAACCTCAAAACTTGTTTGCATAGCTTCATTGATTTTTGTCAGACCTTAATGGGTGGCTGGGGGTGGGTGGGATGGGAGTGACTTTTGATTGTAATAACTTCTTAGAATGGCTCCTAAGAGTCGTTTCTCTTTCAACTTTTTAGCTCAGCAGTCATCTCTGAATTGCTGGTTGCAACAGAGATCACTCAGCTGCAATTTATGATAATTGGCTTGCATTTGCTTTTGATGTGCTCATATTATTAGTGGGGACCATTAAAGGCTGTTAAGGTCCTTTTCACTCAGAGTGGTGAATAAAACGGATGCTGTCAATGAATAAGATGGTCCTAAAGCAGACTTTTTGGAAGATAATGACCAACAGGACCTGCCAGTTTTCTCTCTTATCTACGTGCCACCTTGTACAGCACCATGTTCAGGGACAGGACAGAGTCCTGTTAAAAAAACTCAGTACTTGGGCCGGCCCAGTGGCGCACTGCTACAGTGCGCTGCTTGGGAGCGCGGCGGCGCTCCTGCCGAGGGTTTGGATCCCACATACAGACCGGTTCCCACTCACTGGCTGAGCGAGGTGCAGGCACAACACCGAGGGTTGCGATCCCGTTGCCGGTCCGGTCCGGGCGCAACACTGAGGGTTGCGATCCGTTGCTGGACACGAGAAAAGACAAAAAAGGAAAAAAAAAAAAAACTCAGTACTTAACTTGATCATCTCTTCTAAGATTCAGCTGAATGGAGACATACAGTCAAATAAGAACACTCCAGTGGGTTAAGCAGAACATAGTGATAGAGTAAAAACTATGGATTTGGGTTCGGGAGACCTGGGTTATGGTCCCAGTTCTATGACCCAACTGGTTTTTTACCTCCACCTCTTGGTCTGTTTTCTCATTCTTAACATGGATGGACAATAACATCTGCTTTACTGTGTGACAGTGAAAAACACTAGGCAAATACTTAGGCATTGAATTTCAGCCCTCGTTAGGTTTCTCCTCTTTTGTCATACCACGGAACTTTGCCTCCAGCCTACATACAGTGGAGCCTGCCGCTGGGCAGGAGGCCATACGTCTTGCACAACCTTCAGCATAGTGCCCTGTTCATCTGTGTCTTCCAGGGACAATGACCATTACACACATTTCTCTGTACCAGTACTGTTGTTCTATTGAAGTATCGTGCGAGCTACATATGTAATTTAAAATTTTCTAGTAGCCATATTATAACACATAAAAAGAAACATGAAAATTATTTTGATAATTTATTTTGCCCTGTATATCCAAAGTGTTTTTTAAGTGTCACCAATTATAAAAATATTGGTGATATATCTTTTATATATATATATATGTTTTTGAGTATTTGAAATCTTATATGTATTTTAAAGTTAGAACATGTGTCGACATGGATGAGCTGCATTTCATTTGCTCATTACCCTAGTGTGGTTAGTGACTACTGTATTGACAGCACATCATCTGTTGTTAATTGTTCATCGGCATCCATCTTAAGACTCATTGTTGTCTGTGTCCTCTGCAATTGCCGAATAAAATGACCATGTATTTCTGAAATAATAGCAGTTATAAAGCATTTAATCTGTTAAGCCCTTTTATGCTATCACCTCATTTAATACAAGAGCACTATTAAATTGCATTGTTACTACTGTCATTGTGTAGATGATGAACTTGAAGCACAGAGGTTAAGGGACCTGCTTAAGATCCTACAACTTTTGGGTTTTCCTAGATGCAAACAGAAAAGTAGTCTGACCCTAGAGCTCTTAATTACTTCATCTACTGCCCTCTTAATGGCAATAACTATGTTAGTCCATTTTCTGTTGCTTATAACGGAATACCTGAAACTGGGTATTTATAAAGAAATCAAATGTATTTCTTACAGTTTGGGAAACGGGGAAGTCCACAGTCCTGGGGCATATCTGGTGAGGGCCTTCTTCTTGATGGAGGCTCTGTACAGAGCCCCATGGTAATACAAGTAGTCACACGGTAAGAAATGGCAAGAGCTCTTTCATTGCTCTCTTTATAAAGCCACAGTCCACACCCACGATAACTCATCACTCCATGAACGGATTAATCCATTCATAAGAGCACTGTCCTCATGATGCAATCACCTCTTAAAGGCCCCACCTTGCAAATACTGTAATCAGAATTCTAACCCTCTTAACACTGTTATATGGAGATCAAGTTTCCATCACATGAACTTTTGGAGGATACATTCAACCCACAGCAATAACCTTACTATTTAATGAAATAGGGTAGGATATCTATGATAGGCTGTTTTTTGATCCACTGTGGGAAATTAGAGTTTTTATAATAATTTGCATAATAAACTGAGTTTTTTTGTGGGGGTGGGTGGGCATAGGAATAGAGGATGTTGCCATCCTAGTAAGGAATAATTTTGTAGCAACCATTAACGTTCATTTGTCCTTTAGTTCGCTCACTATTTTTTTTTTTTTAAATATTGAACTCATTCTGTGTGCTAGGCATTTTTAGTATAGGGTGAAATAAATGAACTAAAACCAAATTCTTACCTTGAAGTAGCTTATCCCATTCTAGCAAGGGGACTTAATTAATAAGCAAATAAATGCATACGGGCTATGTATAACACATCGGATAGGAATAAATACAATACCTCTTATTGAAAAAAAATCTGTGGCTATGGGGGAAATGGAATAATATGGTAATTCGAAAGAATATAGGCTTTAGGATCAGAATACGGGTTCAGATTCTGTCCTTACCTGGTATTAGATGTGAGGTTAAACAAGATGCTTAACTTCTTTGAGCTTAATTTCATCATTTGCAACAATACTCTATAGGAATTTTAGGAAGATTGAGACATGTTGGCCCAGGGTACAGTTAAGCAGGATGAAAAAGTTCTGGAGATCTAAATGTACAGCATGGTGACTATAATTAAAATTGGTACTTGAAATTTGCTAAGAGAGTCGATCTTAATGTTCTCATCACACACATGCACGCAATAGCTGTGAGGCGATGGATGTGTTAATTAGCTTAATAGTGGTAATCATTTCACAGTGTATACCTATGCCAAAACATCATGTTGTGGGCCTTAAATATATACAGTTTTTATTTGCCAATTATATCTCAATAAAGTGAAAAAAGAAAAAAAATAAGACGTGTGGAATGTGCTCAGTATAGTATGGAAGGGAAACTCCCGGAATTCATGGACTTAACACCTGCAGTTTCAGTATTCACTAGCCCCTCCCAACCCCCCCCCCCGGGGTCATTTCTCTCTCATGTAAAGGAAGTTGGGAGGTAGGTGGTCTAGAGTTGCAGTGCCGCTCCACATCATGTGGTCTCCGGCTCTTTTAATCTTGCTGCTCCACTCTCTTCATGGGGCAAGGTGACAGTTCCAGCAAGCGCATCAAATTCCAACCAGCAGAAAAAGACGAAAGGGAGAAAAAGGCAAAAAGGGTTTGCTTCAGCCACCTTTTATGGTTTCCCGTAAGTCATGCACACATTTGCTTACATCTCATTGACCTTAACATAGTCACTTGACCATATCTACACCTGCTAGGTGAGGCTGGTATTTGTAGTCTTATAAGGGCATATTCACAGACCCAAATATTTGTGCTTATGTAAGCGGGCAAGAGGTTATTTGGATAGGACATTATTGGTATTAGTGCCTCCAACAGGATTTATAATACATAAGACGTGGCTGGGACCCTCTGTTATTCTGTTCTGATACACAGTTTGGGGAGCTCTGTTGTTTCAGAAACGTGGAAGGCACTGAAGATTTTTGCCCCAGTGGTTTGATGTAAATGTTTTTGATAGAGTGTTGATAGAATGGGAAAAAGAAAATAACAACTATCTTTTAGTCTTTTTCTGTTAATGTCTTTTACTGTATCTAATTAACAGGCCTTAAGGCTATGTCTGTGTGCATTTTAATGAACATTTAAGCCTGGAATAAATCCTTTTAGCTCCTTGAAAAACCTTTCTCTTTCTACCTTTCTTTGAGGTATACGAGGCAAATGCACACCTACCATTCAGTCCTGGAGATACAGGACC
Organism: Galeopterus variegatus; assembly: GCF_000696425.1. Classification (NCBI taxonomy): domain Eukaryota; kingdom Metazoa; phylum Chordata; class Mammalia; order Dermoptera; family Cynocephalidae; genus Galeopterus; species Galeopterus variegatus. Next base: position 534,420 of record NW_007726231.1, on the reverse strand, counting down.
CACTAGTCACCTGCCACTTTGCTGTGGAATTGACTGTGACTCCCTTTACTAACCAGGATGTTGGGCAGCCCTCACTATGAGTGTAAAGAGTCCTCCTGGGGACTGCAGGTCAGGACAGGCTCCATGCAGCAATAGTTGCTGGGTTCCCTAGTAGCATATTGGCTGGTATCCTGCTGTAGTAAATATCTTGGCATAAATCTTCAGTTGATCTGCAATTTAGAATGAAAAAGCTAGAATCCAATTTGAACATCAAAAAATATGTAAGAAACATAAGACATCTCTGAACTCTATAATCTGTTTTTCTTGTGGCCATTATTATTATGGATAAATTATCATAGCTACCCAGGATTTAGAAAATTTAGCTTTTACTGTCAGTATTTGAAGTATTCTTTTTATAAGGCTGACCTCTTGATTGTATTTAGATATTTGCAAAGATATTTATGTTCTAGTGAAGTTTCTGCATTGTAGTTTTAAATGAAAAGTTCTTTTAAAATGTTTATTAGATTATTTCTGCTGGTCAAATTTTTCTTTATATTTGAAAAACATTTTACTCATCCATTGATAAATATAGTAGTTTGAAGACAAAATATGGGCAAAATTAAAAGTCTGAATAGTAAAATCATCTGTCTTGAAGAATATTAATTGATAGATTGTATCAAACTGAGGGAGTACATTTAATCGTAGGATTGGGGATTCTTTACTTAATCCTGAACTGTCGAATATTTTTATAATGACCTGGATGAAGACTATGGAAATGTCTTATTTCATTAGTGGATATAACAAAACTAAGAGAGGTATGTGGACATTGGTGAAGGAATCTGAATTCTGAAAAAAATCATAGTCAACTGAAACAATGGACCAAACCTAGCAAGATGAAATGCTGCTTAATCATGCACACGTAAGAATGTTTTAGAAGTTTTTATTGATTATAAGCACAGTGTGAGTCAGTTGATGTGACTGCCAAGAAGAGTTAATTGGTTTTTAGGTTGAATTAATAGACATGGAATGCTTAGAATGTGGGAGGTGGTCCTCTCACTTGTCTCCATGTTGGCCACACTGTGCTGGGAGAATTATGATCAGTATATCCAGTGCATTTTAAGAGAGACACTGCTATTGTGATCAGTTTCATTTGCTTAGTTGTATAGCTTTCAAAGTGCTTTCATGTACTTGGTTTTATTTAACATACTTATTTTATGAACCAGAGTGCATGCTTAGGACAGTACCCAGGATGTGGAAGGGAGCTGGCAAAGTTTATCCTAGAAAAGAGAAGACTCGCAAATAATCTAGTACCTGTCCTCAAATTCTTGAACTGCTATGTTGGAGAAAGAAGGTAACATTTAGTCTGTTTTGCCTTGGATAGTACAGAACTAGGGTTGTGTGGTAGCCATAGAGAAGCAGATTTAAGTTTCTTATAGCTGTCCAAAATTAGGTCTCATTGAGGTAATAAAGGTATATGTGTATGTGTGAGTCTGTGTTTTAATAGGCCCATATGGAGTCTGAGAGATGACTTGTTGTAGATTTTGTAAAGATTAAAGCATTGATTAGAATGTTAAATAGGATGATTACTGTGGTTCTTTTCTGACTCTCTTGGTCTAAGTTTCTTTGAAATCTTCAAGCTTGAAATGTTAAAAATTTTCTACCAGAAAGGAGAATTGTCCAATCTTCGTGCAGGATAAGATTTCAACTATTTGCAATGGATTATAATTGTTCTGAGTTTAAAGATGTGCTAAGTTACTATTGTAGCTTATATTAAATCAAAATTAGTTAAAATTTGAGTAGATAATAGGTCCTGTGATTTAAAACCAAAAAATGAATAAAGTGGTATAGGTTGAAAATTTTTTCAGTCTTATTTACTAACTGTCCAGTTCCCATGGCAATCTTTCTTCTATAGTTTCGGTCTGCATATGTAAGCAGATTCACATATATGTTCTTATTTTGTCCATTTTCTACATGAGTGGTGGCTTATTTTACATATAATTCTATAACTTGCTTCCTTCCCAAAGGTATTTTGATGATTTTTTTGTATCAGTAAGAAAAGAACTTTTACATTCTTTTCATGCAGTTAACAGTATACCACTGTTTAGATTAGCATAATTTAGTTAGTCTCCTATTATCATTTGTGTATTTTTTTTTGCTATGATGCAGCAAATAACCTTGTACATGTGTCATTTTGCATGTGTGCAGGTGTATCTGTAGTATCAATCCAAAAGTGGAACTGCTGATTCCAAGAATATGTGCATTTATTGCCAAATGTTTGTCGTACTCCTCTTTTTGTTATACAAATTTATATATTTCCAAACATTAAAAATGACCTCTCATGTAATTTTAATTTGCATTTTTCTTAAATGAATGAAGTTAGAAATGCTTTCATAGCTTATTGGTTATTTCTTTGGTCATATCCTTTTTGTCAATTTTTCTGTTGATTTATTGGTCGTCACCATATCAATTTCTAGGAGCTCTCTATATGCTAGGAAATTAGTTCTTGTGGATATTAGTTGCAAGTATTTTTTTTTTCTGGTTAGTCTTTTTCTATTTTGCTTATAGTTTTTGCCATGTAAAATTTATTCTCAATTTTTGTGCAATTAAATTTAAGACTTTTGGAATTTTTTAATAGAGTTTATTTCTTAGAGCAGTTTTAGGTTCAAAACAAAATTGAGCTTGAGTGAAAGATACAGATATTTTCCATATACTCCCCATCCCCACATATGCATAGCCTACCCCATTATCCAACATCTGCCACCAGAACATTACTTCATTAAAATGGATAAACCTACAGTGACACATCATTACCACACCGAGTTTATAGTTTTCATTAGGGCTCACTCTTGGTGGTGTACATTCTATGAGTTTGGACATATTTACCAGTATAATGACATGTATCTACCATTATAGCATCACTAGTTTCACTTCCCTAAGATTCCTCTGTGCTCCACCTATTCATCCTTCCCTCCCCCTGCTCATCTCTGGCAATCACTGATCTTTTTACTGCCTCCATAGTTTTGCCTTTTCCACAGTGTCTTATAGTTGGAATCATATAGTAGGTAGCCTTTTCAGATTAGCCTCTTTTACGTATAGCTGTCCAAAATTACTTAGTAATATGCATTTATACTTCCTCTGTATCTTTTCATGGTTTGGTAGCTCATTTCTTTTTAGTGCTGAATAATATTCTATTATCTCAGTGTACTGCAGTTTATCTGTTCACCCACTGAAGGACATCTTGGTTGCTTCCAAGTTTTGGCAATTATGAATAAAGCTGCTATCAATATCCATGTACAGGTATTTGTGTGGACTTAAGTTTTTAACTCCTTTGGGTAAATACCAAGGAGTGTGAAGACTGGATTGGTAAGAGCGTGTTCAGTTTTGTAAGAAGCCACCAAACTGTTTTTGCAAAGTAGCTGTACCATTTTGCATTCACACTAGCGATGAATAGAGAGTTCTTGTTGCTCCACATCCTCACCAGCATTGGGCATTGTCAGTGTTCTGGATATTGGCCATTCTATTAGGTTTATGGTAGTATCTCATTTTAGTTTTAATTTGCATTTCCCTGGTGACCTGTGATGTGGGACATCTTTTCGTATGCTTATTTGCTATCTTTGTATCGTCTTTGCTGTTGTGTGTCTTAAGTTCTTTGGCCCATTTTTTTAATCTGGCTGTTTTTTGTTTTGTTTTTTATTGTTGAGTTTTAAGAGTTCTCTGTATGTTTTGGATAACAGTCCTTTATCAGATGTGTTTTTTGCAAATATTTTCTTCCAGTTTGTGTCTTGTTTTTTCATTCTGTTGACAGTGTCTTTCACAGAACAGAAATTTTTAATTTTATTGAAGTTCAGCTTATCAGTTATTTCTTTCATGGATCTTGCCTGTGGTGTTGTATCTGAAAAGTCATTGTCAAATCTAGGGTTGTCTAGATTTTCTCCTGTGTTATCTTCTGGAATTTTTATAGTTTTGCATTTTATATTTAGGTCTGTGATTCATTTTTAATTTTTGTAATGGATGTAAGATATGAGTCTAGATTCATGTTTTTTTGTTTCTGGGTTTGTTGTTGTTGTTGTTGTTGTTATGTGGATGTCCACCATTCCAGCACCATCTGTTGAAAAGACTGTATTTTCACCATTGTTTGCCTTTGCTTCTTTGTGAAAGATCACTTGATTATACAAGTATTTGTATGGGTCTATCTGGGGTACTTTGTTCCACTGATCAATTTGTGTATTCTTTTGCCAATACCACACTGTTTTGATTACTGTAGCTTTATCATAAGTATTGCAGGTGGATAGTGTCAGTCCTTCAACTTTGTTCTTTTCCTTCAATATTGTATTGACTATTCTGGGTCTTTTGCCTTTCTATATAAACTTTAAAAATCACTTATCAATATCCACAAAATAATTTGCTGATATTTTGATTGGGATTGTATGGACTCTGTAGATCAAGTTGGGAAGAACTGACATCTTGACAATATTAAGTGTACCTATCCATGAACATCGACTATCTCTAGATTTATTTCTTTTTTGATTTCTCTTATTAAAGTTTAGTAATTTTTCTCATATAGGTCTTATACATATTTTGTTAGGTTTATACCTAAGTATTTTATTTTGGGGGTGCTGATGTAAATGGTATTGTGTAGTTGATTTCAAATTTCATTTGTTCATTGATAATGTATAGGAAAGCAAATGATTTTTGTATATTAACCTTGTATCCTGCAATCTTGCTATAATTGCTTATTAGATCCATGATGTTTTCGTTGATACTTTGAACTTTCTACATAGACATTCATGCCATCTGCAAACACAGTTTTATTTCTTCCTTCCCAATTTGTATATCTTTTATTTCTTTTTCTTGTCTTATTACATTAAGTAGGATTTCTAGTATGATGTTGCAAAGGAGTGGTGAGAGGGAATATCTTTGTCTTGTTTCTGATCTTAGTGGTGAAGCTTTCAGTTTCTCACCATTTAGTTTGTATAATGTTAGCTGTAGGTTTTTTGTAAATGTCCTTTATCAGGTTGAGGAACTTACCTCCTATTCCCAGTTTACTGGGAGATTTTATCATGAATGGTGTTGCATTTTGTCAAATGCTTTTCTGCATCTATTGATATGATCATGTGGTATTTCTTCTTCAGCGTGTTGATGTGATTGATTACATTAATTAATTTTGAATGTTGAAAAGCCTTGCACGTCTAGGATAAACTCCACTTTGTCATGGTATGTAATTGTTTTTCTGTTTTTTAATTTAACTTGCTAATATTTTGTTGAAGATTTTTGCATCTATGCTCATGAGAAATACTGTAGGTTTCTTTTCTTGTAATGGACTGTGGATCTTGAGTCACAGTTAGATCTTTTTCAAATGTTTAAAAGAATTCTGTTCTGTTTTCTTCTAGTGCTTTTAGGGTTTCATCTTTATACATTAAAAGTTTTAATCCAATTGGACTATAATTTTGTGAATCATGAGGAAATTTAATTTTTTTCTGAATGGCTACCCAGTTATTCTAACATCATTCATTGAATAGACCATCATTTACTACTGATTTGAGGTGCTATACAGGTATTTTATAGTACTTTCTTTAATTGTATTTGGGTCGATTTCTTGGGTATGTTCCACTGTTCTCTTTATGTATTGGTGTATGATATAGTTTATTTTGACAATGCAAATAACTTTTAGGGAACTCTTCTTTCTCACAGCTATCCTCAGTACTAGATTTTAATTTAATTTCCTTTTTCTCTCCATGTCTTGTGTTTTTGGAAATGTAGACCTCCTCTCTATACTAATAAAATACCTTTTATTGACTTTTTGTATATCACTGTAATATCTGATGCTATTATATGTCTTAAGTGTAACTGCAGTATTTTTAATTCATGGAATAGTTGAAACCCAATATTTAGTCAGGTACCTCTGATGTGTTTTGTGAACTGTACCAACTTTGTTGGAGTTTCCAAGAAGACGGTTTGCTCAAATCTCCTTTCCTTGTTTATATCTGCAAATTTTCCACACCATAATTACCACAAAGTAACTCATTGTTATAATAGCTAAATTTAAATACTAATAAACTAGAAATTGCAAAGATGGTATTTTAGAGGAATATTTGAAGAGCAAATTGTCTTTGATAGAGATTGAATGAAACAATGCACAGGTTCTAGTTTTTGAACACTATTTTATTAGTCAAGTGAGGAGTTGGAACAAGTGATCTGTAAGGTCCCCTCCAGTTCATTGTCATTCTCACATGCATTTCCATTATTTTACTGAACACTTGGTTTCCAAGGTGAGGCCCTTTTTGGTGATTACCAGGGCTTGGCAACTAGAGTGCTCTCAGCTGTCTCACTCTCAGCAATTGCTGTCCCATTTCCATCTGGCACCTTTTGTGAACCATGCTCAGGGAGCTAAAGTCATGGACTTAATTTGCCTTGCTAGTACACACACATACAAAAGGTCCCTACTTTCATTTTCTTCATATTATAGAAATAGAGATTGTAATATAATGGTGATGTTCCTACATTTCAGCTTGGTTTATCTTCCCTTAAAAGGGAGGAGATAACCTGAGTAAAGAAATGGAATGGTCTCTCTCCACTGTTCAGGGCAAGGGGCTTTTTTTTTAACCCCTGGGTACAATAAGACATTTCTTTCAGTCTGTTACTACCAGCAACAGTTTCTTTACAAACTGTCTGTGTTGTCTCCTAAATAAGCCCATTTTTGGAAAAGAGCTTGTCCTCCTTTATATTTGAATGGCATTTTAATAAGCCTTTTGAACAGATTTAAACTTATTTCACATCAGCCTTCTTTTAGAAGCCAAATCATATCAGTTTGTTTAGTCTTTCTAATCCTTTAATCATTTTATCCTCAGTTCCAAATGCTTCACATCTCTCTATAGATTCTAGAACTGGACTGAGTTCTTTAATAAAGTCTGATGAAGATCAAATGAAATGGAAGGATCACCCCTTTGCTGTTCCTTGTGTATTTCAGGATTTGGTGTTTTATTTCCAAGACTATATTGTTCTCTCTCCAGTTAAGCAAAAAAAGGAATGCTTCTGCATGAGCTGATATGCCCTAACTCTGGGGAAGTATGTGCACCTGTAGTCAGGACCAACTTCATAGGCATGAGCCTGCGCAGTTGCCCAGTGCCCCATACTTGGTTTCATGCTCTGTGCCTCATGTCATGGAATTCTTAATAATTTTTAATAAGAGGCTCCCTGTTTTTATTTTGCACTGAGCCCTACAAATTATTTAGGGTACTCTGCTTGTATTTGATGACTACAGAATGTTTGTAAGTCAGAACCTAGGTCTGACCCACCCTCAGTAATAATAATGGGAGCTAGACCTAGGGTGAGGCAATCTGGTTGTAAACCTGTGCCCCCACCCTGGTTCACAGCTCTTTCCCCAGCACGCTAGAGGAGGCACTCACTGCTGTCCATTGCCTCTCCTCTTTTGGATTTGTCTCCTCCTTATCATTCCTTCATTTATCTCAGCTTGGGCATTGATGTGTGTTTGTTCATAGAATCCAAACTTTTGGCATCCAAAGTTGTTCTTTCCAGGGGATTCTTTCTCAGGGTCCCTTCTGTCCTTCACAGTCTTCCTTCTATTACCTCTTGTCCAAGGCATCATTCACCCATATCCAGGAGTTCTTGTCCTCTCTGCTTTCTCTGTTCAGGACAGCTGGCAGTTTGTACAATAGTTAATTTCTCATTCAAATGTTAAATTTACCCCATTTCCTCAAAGAGACTGGGGTGGTAATCGCAGGAATTCTGTTTGGGGTAGAAATGTGGATGCCATTTCTATATCAGGATTTCAGAGTATATGGGAAAGTGACTTGGAAACATTTAAAATTTAGCTGTTAGTACAAGTAGTAGGACGTTTTAGCTTTTATTTTGTTTTACCATAAAGTTAATTCTAGGTGTATGTAGTTAATATATATACGGTAAATATAACTTGTAATAATTTTTTAATTTCATGCATTGGCTAATGTATCAGCTTCTTTTCTCTTTTTCTTGTAGCTTAACAAACAACAGTTGCAGTTACTCAAAGAACGGTTCCAGGCCTTTCTTAATGGGGAGACCCAAATTGTAGCCGATGAAGCATTTTGCAATGCAGTTCGGAGTTACTATGAGGTAAGTTTAAAGCGCTTTGTTTTTGGCATTCTGATGCTTTCTTAAGGATTTTTTTAAAGTGGTTTTCCCATTTTAAGAAACACACTGGTATGACAGGAAAGCTGTGAGTTTGCAACCTTCCTGAAAGCATTGTCAATTCTCTTTTGCAATTTAAAAAATCTAATTCCTCAGCCTGGTTATGAGAGATAAACAGAATTGAAAATTATTCTCATCTTTTGAGAAGAGGCAAACTGTTTAGAAAAATCTTCTGGCAGTGATTGATACAGCTGAGTATAGCTATCTTTAGGTCCACATGTCTAAATTATCCTTTTTAGGTGGGATTTCAATAGTAAATTGCTATCTTATGCCATTTTGTTTCCTAAGCTTTATAATAATTAAGGCCAATAACTAATTCCAAGAGGAAAAATTGAATTCTATATTATTATAGATGGAATAGTACAACCAATACCATCTTTCCAGTTCTGATTTTTAAGCTTCTGACTCATCAGGAATGCTCTATGGATTTCCTATGAACACCAGTTTTCACACATGGTCATTAACTGCTTCAGTGAGTTGCCAGTAGGTGTTATGTTTAGAGAGTTCTCTTTTTTTCTAAGCATTTCAGAGTTACATGGGGAATGCATCATAGTTTACTTATGCAACTACAGGGAAGTTTATATTTCCCTAAGCCTTGGCCTATTGAATTAGATAAATATGGAAGTCTTGCTTACCAAATATGTATATGACATTAATCTAGTGGCACTAGTGGTTATGTTATCTAGCTGTTGACTCAGAATATCTTAACAAGTGCAGGGCCTCAAAAGTCTTAACACTGTTGGTGAAAATGTAAATTAGTACAGCCGTTATGGAAAACATTATGAAGGTTCCTCAAAAATCTGAGAATAGAACTATCACATGATCCAGCAATCCCACTACTGGGTATTTATCCAAAGGAAAGGAAATGAGCATACCTAAGAGATATCTGCCCACCCATGTTTATTGCAGCACTATTCACAATAACCAAGATATGGAATGAGGCTAGGTATCCATCAACAGATGAATGGATAAAGAAAATGTGGTATATGTACACAATGAAATACTACTCAACTATAAAAAATGAAATCCTGTCATTTGCATATTTACGGCTGCATAGATGAGCCTGGAAGACATTATGTTTGGTGAAATAAGTCAGGTACAGAAAGATAAATACCATGTTCTCACTCATATGTGGGAGCTAAAAAAAAAGTTGAAATTTTGGAAGTAGAGAGTAGAATTGTGGTTACTAGAGGCTGGGAAGGAGAGGTTGGTTAATGGATACAAAATTACAGCTAGATAGGAAAAATAAGTTTTAGAGTTATGCAGTAGTGCTGAGGATGTGTGATCAATAATTTATCATATGTTCTCAAATGGCTGGAAGAGAGGAACTCAAGTGTTCTCATCACAAAGAAATGATAAAGTTTTGTGATTATGAATATGATAATTGCCCTGATTTGATCATAACACATTGTATACATGTATTGAAATATAACTGTGTACCCCATATGTACAATCAATCTGTGTCAATTAAGAAAAATTCCTTTAAAATAAAAAAGAAATCTTAACAATATGTAACCTTACGTTTCATCTTACAAAGCCTGAGTCTTACACAATCAAATCGTACCCTGAATCTTAAAAGATGAAATGTAAGGTCTTATATTTGTATTATGTGGTAAAAACAAAATAAAAGCTAAAAGCCTGTGTTCAGAATGAAGGAAATTTAGCTCAGGGAAGTAATTTTTGTAAAAATATGTAAATTTTAAAATAAAACAGTAAGCTCATTTTTAGTTTTGATAAATATACCAGGGCACTATAAGATGATAACGTTAGGGAAACTGAAATTGGGTAGGGGGATGAGGGAATTCTTTGTTCTATCTTTGGAACTTCTGTGTAAACCTAAAATTATTCCAAAATAAGTGTTTTTTTTTAAAAGTAATCATAATATGATGTGGCCACAGTTTAGTAAAAGACACACTTAAGTGGTGCTGATAAGAATATCGTAACTAATGAAGGAAAAGGAATCCCCACTGTATTCTACATGAGGATTGTGTTTTCTTCTGGGCACCATATATAAATAAAAAGATGTGGACAAATTTAGGGTAATCAGGTTTGAAATATATTGTTTAAAATATGGTACTTAAAGGAACTGGAGGTATTTAGCTTGGAGACAGATTGGGCTTGTTTTGTATACAGTTCCAAGAGTGAAACTAGGACTAAGCTTAAAACTCATATATGCGGAATTTGGTTGTACTGCCCCCAAACAGAATGGAAGGGTGAGTGCAGTGTCACTAGAGGCTAGATTCAGGAGGCACCTCACAAGCACTTAGGATGCTTATTGTACAAACAGGTCTCAGAGCCCTGCCTTGTACTTGTTGAATCAGAACTTCAGAATCTGTGCTTTTAGTAGCTCCCAGATAATTCCTCTTACAACTGGTGGATTGCTAACCAGTGGAATTAGATGATTACTGTCGAGGATTGTTACAGAAAGAGATGTAAGCGTTGAAGAGGTGATTTGACTAGGTAGCCAAGGGTTTTCTGTTCTTTTGGTTGTATTTCTAGGTAGTGTTTATTTGTGAGACTACATCCAATTTGTCTTTGTGCAACCCTAAAAATGGTGTTAAGATGTATGATATTAATAACATGTTTGTGGAGGCTGTACTCCTCATTTGGTGAACATCTGAGTTATTTGTGAACCCGGATTTTCTGACTCTTTCTGGTACCACAGTTGTTTCACACTTGCCATTTTGAATATACCTATGTCAGGTACTGTGTAAAGCACTTTAAACAGTATTTTTATTTGTAGTCCCAAACATTTTAGAGATTACAGTATGTTAAAAATATTTACCTTTATAAACAGGTAGCATTATTCCCATCTTACAGATGAAATTGACTTGTGTTTAAAGCTGTGTGGCTAATTAGTGGCATATCTAAAACTTTACTCTTTCCACCAAAACTTATTAAAAACAGATTTGAGGGTTCAACTCAAAACCTATTGAACACAAATTCCTGGGGATGGGGCCCCCAAATCTGAATTTTGAACCTGTACCTTGATGATTTTGATTCACACTATAATTTGAGAAACATGCTGATATAGATCTTACAGCTTCTAGATATGTATTGCATGAAAGAGTCGTTTCTAGTTACCATTGTATCCCAAGTTTAGCATACAAAAACACATTCAACAAATATTTGTTGTGTGAGTATTGCAGCATTTATTGCTCTATCTGGAAATTGTGTATTTTGTTCTTTTCTTTATTCTTATTTTCTCCATAATTTTCTTTTTTAAAAAGTATCACTTTACTGTTGCTGTGGAATTTCTTTTGAATATGACTCTTCTCGATTTCATGATTTTGTGTTTCCTTGAAGATGCCAGACATGTGAGAAGCATGGTTGGGCTTTTGTATTCTTTCTGATTGAGATTTATAATTTTGTGACCTTTTTTGGCTTCTTACATCTTCGAAAGTCTATTTTTTCAGGGATGTTATATATTGTTTGCTATATGCAGCTATTTTCAACTATTAGTAATCTTTTAGTAGTGATATTTAGATTTATTAGGCTTTAGTAGCCTTTCTCTGTGATGCTCATTTCTAATCATAAATGTATACAGACACATGCATATACATGTGTGTATATGTATATACATATATGTGTGTATATATGTGTATACATATATATGAAAAATCCTAAAAAATGTGTATTACCAGTTATGTTGAAATTTTCTCTCTCAACCTCATAAATTTCATCTTTATTGAAATTTCCGTCTCTTCCGTCTTGATTGATATTTTCATGGTACATTCAATTTTTTCTAAAAGGTAAATAATTTTTATTTAACTAGATCATGCCAGTAGTAGATCTTCCTGGGTGTTTATATGTGGTATTCTCTTGGGTGTGTGTCTTTGTGTATCTGTACCTATGTCAGTTTAAGTGAGTATTTACTGTGCATACTATTCAATATGTTACATAAAAGTATATACTACATAGGTAATAATGATTTTTATATGATAATATAATTTCTATCAGTATTTTTTGTGAGATGTCTTAAGTACTATAAAATAATAAAAATAATATAGAAGATATGTTTTTGAAATTTCATCATTTTTTCTCATAAAGTTGGCATAATTAGAAAGAAAATGGATCCAAACATATAAGCCACCTAACTAGGAAGACCGTATGAGGTTAGAGAAGGACCAGAACAGAAAAAATAGAAAGAAATGGCAGGCAATATGTGTAACTACTTAATAAAAATTGGCAGTTATAATTTTGATAATTTTATGGCTGCTAATAGATTCTGCTGTACATTCATCTTTTTTTGATTGAAGGGTTTTTTTAAAGGTTTTTTTTGTTGTTTTTTTCCTTCTATCAAGCATCTCACTGTCTAGAGAAAGGCATAAACTGTACACTTATTCTACAAATATTTGCTTTCCCTTTCTGCCCATATCTTTTTCATGACTTTTGTTTAGTTTTGTTTTTCAGTTTAGGAAACTTCAGTTGACTCTGCAGATGGGTAAACATAAGTTTATTCCAATTTGCTACTTTCCAAGTTTTTCTTCCCATCAGATATCTGCTTCTATTTCATCTGGATAAATTCAGGTGCACTTCATCCAAATATAATAATGACAGTGTGATTTGTAATAGGTATGTGTAAAAGTAAATGGCCTTTCTCTTGAAGATTTCCAAAAGACAGTATATCGTTGCTTACCAGACACTTTTGGCAGAATAGAAACTTTCAAGTTGTCATTTTGCCAAAAAAAGAAAAAGAAGGATGTTAGAGATTTTTGCTTTCTTCTTCTTTTTTTTTTTTTTTTTTTTTTTTTTTTTCAGGCTTGGCTTTGTTTGCAACTTTTCAGAAAGGATGTATAGTTTTCTTATTACTTCTATTTGTTGATGTTCTCTTCTGGCTCGAAGGAATGAGAGTTATAGAATTATTTAATCCTTTAAAAATTACAAAAGATGTTTTAAAATGGTCTTTTCACCACCACCACCATTTGCTGTTCAGATTTCCTGCTTATATAAGACACATGAGAATTCCTTCAAACACATTTTAAACATTTTTTTCAGTATTTTTTCTTTTAACATGAAATTTGTAAATAATTACTCATTTTCATCTCAAAAATTGAGCTCTATTTTTGGCCCTTTTATTGCATATTTTTATGCAGAATGTAGCCTTAAACTCTAGAATTCAGAAGACTACTTTGAATATTACTTTAAGAATGCTTTTTAATAGAAGTAATATATGTTTATGTTAGAGAATTTAAAAAATATTTAAAATATTAAAAAGAGAAGTTTCTGTAAACCTAAAACTGCTCTAAAAATAGTCTATTAATTATAATAGAAGAGAGGAAAGTATGCAAGCATATTACCTATATAATTCTAGCACCTATAAACAGCTCCTTTTAACAGTTTGGTGTTTCTCTTTTAGAATCATTTTAAATTTTTACATAATATTATGCCATGAGCATTTTTTAATATCAAATATCCTACATAAACATGCATAATAACTGCATAATAGACCATTGTGTGCCTATATCTAAATATTAATTAATTTTCTTCTTACCGTTAGACAATGTTTTCTCCATTTCTGCCTATTGAAAAAAATGCTGAAATGATCATTCGTGTTCTTAAATTGGTTATCTTTGATAAATTTCTGCAAGTAGAATTACTAGATGATAGATGATGAGCATAAGATCTTTATACACATTACCAAATCGCCCTCAAGAAAAGTAGTAATAATTTATGCTACCATAACAACATATAATGGTGCTGGGTTTTTTTCCCTGCATACTTGATATTATCAGAAAGTAAATGTCCACTGTTAGGTTCACTCGTTTTTATTTTGCTGTTAGCAAATTTTAACATTTTCATATTGGTCATTGATATTTTTTTCTTTGTGAATTATCTGTTTCATGTCCTTTGTTTTTTCATTTGGATATTCATCTTTTAAATACTGATCTATAGGTGTTGTTTACACACCAAGACAACTATTAACCCTTTGTTGTGCTGCCGTTATTTACTTCAACTTCATTTTTGCCTTATCTCTCATATTCACTCATTTCCTGTTCTGGTAGAGTTAAAGACATGTTCACATTCCAGGTAGAGAAAACATCCCATTTTATTTTCACTGGGTTTTATTTTCTTGTTCATAAATCATTGATGACAGTGGTTTGCATCATACTTCTCTCACCATTCCAGCTACCACGCCACCTGAATTAGTAGCTCTTTGACTTCGGTTCCACTCAAGATTTGAATATGCTGGTGTAATTGTGCTGTTGCTGGGGACCTGTTTCCCCATGTGTAGAAGGAGGAGGTTAATCTTTAAAGCTCCCTCCAGCTGCACAAGTCTCCGAGTGTTAGTTTGTTTCTTCGTGCTTCTTTTTTTCTTTGTCCCACATGCTCTTGTATCTCCAAAATGTGAAGAACGAAAATAGGAACATGGTTTGATACTACACCTTCAGGACAAATCTCCAGGGGATGATTTTTGAATCTTCATACCCATTCTTACTTCTTTGTCTTAGAATACTAAGGAACTTGACTTCAGCAGTCAGCTTCTTACCAAGGAATTTGGGACTATCTGCTCCAGCTTCCCACTACTACTAGCAGTGACTTTGGTGTCATTCTTTTGCATTTTTCTACCCTCTTCCCCTGATACTGTACCCTCATTCTTAATATTTATTTAAAAATTAAATGCAATTGTTTAATTGGTTCGTGAAAACTGAGAAATTTTTTAAGACATTTTTTGTTTTGTTTTATGTGCTTACCTTGCTTTTTTAGAATTGGTATGTACAGCGTGTTACTTAGTCTTATGTGTATAAGCTAGAGGGAGAGGGTCTGGGAAGATCAGCATTTAAATATTTTGATGAAATTTTTTTATCATTTTACATTGGAATAAAAAGATTTACTTTTCATATTCCGAAGGATGTTTGGCCTGTCAAAATCTCTTTTAAACTTTGCTATAATGCCATGGAAAAAGCCTATTTTTTTCATAGTGAATTGATGATAGCTAAGTAAACCAAGATTGGCAGCCTCTGGCAGGAGGGGATTAAAAAAAGGTCAATACATTCATAGATGAAATCCAGTAAGCAGTAAGGAGAAGTGAGGTTTTAAATTTGCATTAAGCTCTGCAGATCACATTGTATTTGTTATTTTTGATATTAGCCATTTTATTTCACATCATATTCTAAGGATAGCATTTTAAGTATTCTGTAAGAATCTGGAAAATGTATTTTTGTGTCTGAGATTCCAGTTTCTATTTAGGGCATCTGGGTTTATGCTGTCTGTCAGTGTTGTCTGTAGAGCCACCTGCATTTTTGATGGCATCCATTTTGTCATGAAGATTGGATAATGCATAGATTATAGAATTTTGTTGCTTGAAGATAGCTGAGGAAGTCATCTTGTTTGAACATTTTCCTCCTCTTTCTTCACTCATTTTTAGAAGAAAATGAGATCATGAAATTTTTATGCCCACCCAACAAATTTATAGCAGAGGACAGGGCTAGACCTCCCTCTGTTAACTCTTCATCTTTTCTTCTCTTCTATCTCTCTGTTCTTATAACAAGGATGTTGCATCTTTACAGGTGAGCTGTGAGTAGACTGAGTGCACATTCCCAGTTTAGCCAGTGAGCTACAAATTTAACCCAAACCACATAACCACTAAGAGCAGGAGCATCAGTGGTTCCCTCAGTGCAGCATTCTCTAATTCCCAGACCCAAAGAGGGAGTGCTGAGTGTACGGTTATCCCATTGCAAGATAAGGCTTTGACAGGTCTGAGATGCTTTTGTGTGTGTGCATGCACTACACTTTAGTCTTTGTTTTTTAAAATTATTTATTTTAATTGACACATTGTAATTGTACACATTTGTGGGGTACCATCTGATGTTTTGTTACGTATATGTTGTATAAAAATTGGGTCAGGGAAGTTAGTGTATCCATCACCTCATGCATTTATCATTTCTTTGTGGTAAGAACATTCAAAAGCCCTTCTAGCTATTACATAATATACAGAACTTAACTGTTAACCATAGTCACCTTACTGCATGATAGAACAACAGAACTTTTTCTTCTTACTGAAAGGTACTTTTATATCCACGGGCCAACCTTTCCTTATTTTCCCTTCTCTCCTCCCCTTCCCGGTCTTGGTTAACCACTGTTCTACTCTCTGCCTCTATAATATCAACTTTTCTTTCTTTCTAGATTCCACATATGAGTGAGATCCGGTGGTATATGTCTTTCTGTGTCTGGCCTCCTTCACTGAACATAGTATCCTCTAGGTACATCCATATTGGCTGGATTTGAAATGACGGAACTTCATTCTTTTTTATGGCTAAACAGTATTCCATTGTATATATACATACACCACATTTTTTTTTCTTTCAGTTTATTTGTTTTTGGATACTTAGGTTGATTCCACACTGTCTTTTTATACTTTGGCTTGGAACCATGATTCAGGAAGAGTTTACACTCATACCTATTTATAAACCTTTTAAGGGATTGTTTGTAACTATCAAGCTCTTAGACATTCTTGGTTCTTTAACTAAACAGCATCAGCAAAACCATACTTTTCTTCAGGGAATACTCCCAGTAAGTGCTTAGAGGACCTCTGAGCAGTGGCACTGCTGCAGCTTTCTGATGAGGAGGCCCATTTGGTCTCAGATTCCATTTTGTAAGAGTACTCCTTCATTAATCATGGAAATGCTCTTTAACTTGAAATGTCTTTCCTTAGGAAGGTGTTAAGTTTCATTTGCTTTAATCATCTTGTCAGCTTAACGTTAAGTAACATGTCTTTAAACACCTATGATTAGTGATTGGTTATCTACCTCATTAGACAAACGCTATCTCATGTGTATAGTTGGGTTTTTTTATTTTTTTTGGGGGGGGGGTTGTATCAGAAAGTTCTTTCTCACTTTAGAGTTAAAATTTTCCTTTTTTACATTAGTCACTTTTCAATTTCTAAAAATATTCCAGGGTAAATAACGCCGCTTCCCTGATTCCATGCTGCTGAAAGCATCATGAAGTTTGTGATTGCTCAGATGTCACTCTTAAGTCAGCTAAATGCATTTCCTCTGCTTATCTTCTGTCTGATTTACTCAGTGGTGCTTTTTATCATTCAACTTCTATTTTCAAGGTTTATTCTCTTTGGTTTCAGAGACAAAATCTTGAGAAAAAACGCACAATCCCTTTTTAGTACAGTCACAATGAGTGCTGGTCTCACCTTAGTATATTTAAAGCTTTTTTCTCTCATAATCGTTTAAATGAATAGAATAAGCTCTTGGAAAGCATAAAGCATTAAGCAAGTACAATGTGCAAGACTGTGACTAGCTAAGATAGTCATTGATCATCTGTTTCCTCATGTTATTGGTTTATCTTATATAATTTAATTACTTTTATATTGATTGACATCAAAATACTTATCAAAAGGCCTGTTTTCATCTGGCACAAAGTAAAACATTTATTTTTGTCACTGAAGTTGATTCTAGGAAGAAGAATCTTTTTTCCCTAAGATCATTGGGAGGAACATTCTTTTGTATATGAATCCAGATTTGTGATGGAAATTTTATTTAGAGTGGTTGAACTGATAAGTTTTGGTATCTTGAATAAAGACAGGTATTTGACAAAAAAAAAAAAAAATTCTAGTGCTGATAATATCAAGGTTCAGGGTATGGTCCCCTGTACTGTCCAGCTGCCAAAACAAAACAAAAAAATAAAAGAAAAAAACATTTCAAGCTGTTTTGGAGAGGCCCACTATTTTTACTGACAAGGGAATAACGTAAAATTTGTATGTATTTATCCCATTAACCAGTGTCCATTATGTGTGAACTGCTATCCAGGTGCCCTCCAGAGCCCATGGTTCTACTCTGCTCTAAAATACTCTGTATTCTAGTAAAGGTTAAGGCTCATTCCCATCCAAGATGTCAGGGAGGACCATGGTGAGTGCTAGGAGAAAAGAGGAGATGGTTTCAGAGAGAAACTGATGAATGGCAGTTTGCAGCTGGGATTTTTAATCTGCATGGAATTCAGGGGTTCATAAACTCAGATGGGAAAATATTAGATCTTTATTTTCACTAAATTCTAACTGAAATTTAACATTCACTTACATTATAAATGTAGAAGAAAGACCACAGTACCTATGGCTTTATCACCAATAGAAACATATATATTTTCATATCACATTACATTTAACTGTTGCTATCTTGAAATATTGTTTATGTTCATGAGCTACACTGAAACTACACTACTCTTAAATCTCTTGATACATTTTGTAATTTAATGAGTTGTTAAAGAAGCATATATATTATTATAGCACAAATTTGTTTTAAAAAAATTTGTATAGCTGTATTTCAAAATAACTACTTTCTTTTGTGATCCTATGGACTTAATTTTATACATTTAACAGCATTATCCTGAGAGGGGATCCATAGGCTTCATGACTGCCAAACAGTATATGCTACAAAAATGGTTAGAAATCTCTGACTTTCAGGACTTGTGAAAGCTTCACAGAGGAAATGCAGTTTAAACACTGGGGAAAAGCAAGAGGGAAAACATGGTGGTTTTTGTTTCTATCCGCATTGGAATTCCAGATCTCTGTGACTCCTGGAACTTCCTTAACCTTTCTGTACTCCAGTTTGCTCACCTGTAGAATGGAGATAATAATATGATGGTTCCAGGATGGTTGATGATTAAACCAATTAAAGAGTTTCAATGGCGAAGCACAATGCCTGAACTAAATGTGAGTTGCTATTTTTATTATTATTACTTGGAGCGTTGTTTTCCCACAGGTATCTGTCATGGTTTTGCATAATACAACACTTAATTTATATTGTCATGTGTACTGCTTTCTCATAATTATAAGCTTTTTCAGAGCAGGAAATCATGGTTTGTATAGTACTGAACATACAGTAGACACTAAATTAAGTAGTCAATTTGAGTTAAAGAATTCATCTAATTAAATAAACAGTTAAGTACTGCCTTATGCCTTGGACATGTAAAGATGCATAAGGCAAGGTTCCTGACCTCAGAGAGCCCACAGTCCACTGAGAGAGACAGCTGTATAAGCAGTGAGTTATTGAAATTGTCCTGGCCCACTTTACCAGCTTGCAGTGACTGACTGAGACCACATAGCTCTTTTAAAATTTTCCTTTTTGTGTTGAGCAAACCTAGAGGACTTGAATGTGCTGGCACCTACTTCAAAATGAAAATATTATGTATATAGAAACTGACATTATGTGAATTTCTCATGAAGCTGTGAAATTAAATAAGATCAAACATGTTAACATACTTAGCACAATGCCTGGCATGAATTAAGTTTCAAATGGTAACTTTGAGGTTGGACCATGTGAAACTGCCAATATCTGACCATTTTTGATGTATCAAAAAGGCAGCTTCATATCAATAAACATAATAGTGTTCAAAACAGCTATAGTGGATTCTATTTGATGTCTCTCATGGGTGGTTTTATGTGTGGCAGTAATCTTATGAACATCCAATTTTTAGGCAGTCAAGGTAATTCACTTTCAGGAGTATTATTTGAGATATATTAATTTTTAGGGGTGTATTAGAAGACTCCAAAGGTTCCCCATGTATATACCTATATGAAGTCATCTTTTACACTTTTACAATGACTTAAATTTTATTTACTGTCAAGATATATTTAAGAATATACACTTATAATAACATTAATGCTGTTTTCATGTGTTCTTAATTTTGTTTCCAAATGTTTGGCATACCCTCTCAAATCACATCTAGAAATTATATCTAACAGTGTTATTTAATTTAATGACATTGTTATGTTTTTACTCCGGTATATATTTGTTGTCTTTGAAACAGTATACTCGAGAATGACTCGACTCATTAGGTCTGATTGACGGCTTTAGTATGACAGTCATATTTGTTTTATTTCTACTCAACCAACATTCAAGTGGCCACTGATTATGTGGAATTGGAACAGTACAGTGCTCTATACTTAGGAGGAGACCACAAAGTGTTTAAATCAAGCATAATGTTTAGGAAACATTAGTTTAATAATTATAGTTTTCTGTTGCAAGAACTCTCCTTTTTTGAGTAAGTTCTTTCCTCTTTCAAATAGTTTATATGAACTTTTAATTTTTTAAATTACAAGAAATAGTTGCAGAGAGGTAATTTTCTTTTCCCAGTGTCCTTTAATCTGTGCAAGATCTTGATGAAGCAGTAAGTGATGATTTTCTATTTTTGTGATTTCTTTCAGTCATCTTGGAATATGTTTAATCCTTTATATACTGGGGAGATGTTCGCTTGACTCTTGAGTTCTCTGTTCTAAAAATGTCTGTGTTGCGTATAGGAATTGAATTCCCATCCTGTCTAATCTTCTACTTTTCTTATAACATCCTACGCATATCTGATGGTGTAGCACGGACAGGTGTTAGACCAGTGATGATAGATGGATGTGAAGGGTCCTTCAAGAGGAAGGGTACTAAATACACCTAACCTCTGTTCATGCATGTTGGGAAGAAAAAAGGAGAGTGAAGCAGTAAGTGATGATTTTCTATTTTTGTGATTTCTTTCAGTCATCTTGGAATATGTTTAATCCTTTATATACTGGGGAGATGTTCGCTTGACTCTTGAGTTCTCTGTTCTAAAAATGTCTGTGTTGCGTATAGGAATTGAATTCCCATCCTGTCTAATCTTCTACTTTTCTTATAACATCCTACGCATATCTGATGGTGTAGCACGGACAGGTGTTAGACCAGTGATGATAGATGGATGTGAAGGGTCCTTCAAGAGGAAGGGTACTAAATACACCTAACCTCTGTTCATGCATGTTGGGAAGAAAAACCTCTCTCTCCCTCTCTCTCCCTCTCTCTCCCTCTCTCTCCCTCTCTCCCCTCCAGTATGCCTTTGTTTTTTAAACTGGCTTCATTGCCTGCTCTAATGCACTCACAGGTGGTAGCCCTGGTGTGAACTTGGCCCCCTACTTTCTTTCACAGAAGCATCATCAGAGGAAGTGGATGATTTGAGCAAGCTGGGAGCAGAGAGGAAGCTTGCTGTCCTCATGCAGATCTCCCTCCATCAGGCCAACTGGTCCCGTCTCTCCCACCCCTTCCTCCTCTCTTCCTCCCCTTACTCTCTTCCTCCCCTCTGCCGTCTTTCTTTCCGCTCTTTGCGGAGCTCTTGGCATCAGTCAGGCTGGTCCCCAGGCCCTCTGTGGTGACTGGTGGCTGGGGTTGCCTCCTCCCTCACCTGACAGCTCTGGCTTGCTATGCCCATCAGCAAGTATTCAAAGGGGGCTGAGTCCATACAATGTGGAGGGAATCATACCTTGGCTTTTCCTCTACTTAGTTCTTCAAAATTGTGTACACTTATAAGAGCATAAGATGGCAGTCTTTGAAAATTTTATTATTGAAACCATAAGTGGCAAATTATTATAAATGCAGCCAGGATGGAGGAGACAGGATAGAGTCCACTGTGACTGTTGACTGTCGAGCAGATCCTCTCTGACTGAGAAACAGGATCATTCCATTGTTTCTGTTCACTGTGACCCCAAGTCAGCTGATGGACAGGATTCTGAGCCCATGACATTGTCCTCTAAGAGGCAGTCAGTGGTCAGTGCTTCATCTTCTCCGCTGCACGGTGTTTGGTTCTTCCTTTAAGTGATGTCTTGTAATGCTCAGATGATAAAGGGATTAACGTGGTCCTGTTTGATCAGTTACTTGCCAACTTTTATACCCTCGTTTCACTCAGCTTTCTTACACACGCTTGATTATTTAGTAATAGGGAGAAACCTGTGGTTACCTGAATATGACGTATATAACTTGCTTTTCCTTATTCTGTTCCCTATTTACAAGGCTCTGGCTACCCTTATCTACCAGGAGAATTCCACCTATTGTGTAACATGGAGCTCACTGGTCACATCCTCTAGGCAACCTTCCCTGACCCCACTCACCTCTCCCCTTCCCTTGTCTTCTTCCTGCCTCCTCCTGTCCCTCTCTCTTCCCCCTTCCTTCTCCCTCCACTTCCACCTTCTTTCTTCCTGCTCCTGTCACATCCTTTTTTCCCCTGCCCTCAATTTTTTCATGTCAAAAAACTTCCAAATATATAGGCATACAATGTAGAATGCTGATATGCAGTTCTGGGAACAGTCGGGCTAAGTTGTAATTGTTGACTTGTGTAATGACAATCATATAAACCACACATATCAAGTTTCCATCTTAATAAACTCTAAATGTGTGCTCTTTTTTAAAGCAAAGAATGTAGGATATACTGATGTTGTGCTAGGATAACTAAGTAATCTTTTAGTATTTTCTGCCAGTAATTTTACTATATGGAGAAAATGATTATGCCTTCTCCAAGGTCCATTCTTTAATGTCCATTAGCTAAAGGATGGAAGGGATGGAAATATTTTAATTACTGAATGTTGTATAGAGGATTTTCTACATCAGTGTGTTGTTTACTCTCTCTAATCTTGAAGCTAATTAGTTTTTACTATTTATTTCTGGGTATGAAAGTTAATTATTACCTTTTCAGTTCCAAGATATCTTCCATATAGAAAAATCTAAGCAGTGTCATATGTAAGCCACTTGTAGTCAATATTCACTGGAAGAAAAAAGTCCTGCCATTATTTAATGTCAGTATGTCATAATTTTTGTAAAAATTTTATGTGGTTTTTATCCATTTAATATTCTCGTTTTTTCAAAAAATTTTAAAAACTTAACAAGAATTATTTATAGTCTGTTTTTCTGTGTTCATACCCTCAATTTACACATTTTTTGAAGTTGCCAGACTAGTTAGGCATTGCTACTAAATATCTGTCATCTTTACTTGCTTGGTGGGCCAAACTGAGAAGAGGAGATAACTTCTTAATTGGGTTCTGACAAACCAATTTGAGAAATTAACTCAAAATGATAAAAAGTGATAGGTAATGCCAAACATGTTGAAAATAAGCTGTAAGAACAGTCATATCCTGAATTCAAAACTATGAACGTACAGAATAGATATATTAGGAAGTATTATTCACACTACAGAAAGTCATTGTTTTGCTATTTAGTTTGTTATAAGGTTCACTTAAATGGAAAATTTTGTTGGGATATTGAAAATCAGATATAATACACATGTATTACAGAGATTGTCAGCACTGAAATTTTATTTTTGTGTTCTACTTGAATTCAAGACATGCTGACATTTCAAGTAGAGCCTAACCCCCATTTTATTTCCTCTGGATTCTGTTTTCTTGTTTGTAAATCAGTTTTCCCCTTTCTGGGCCTGGCATCCCCATCACCTCCCACCCACTTCTCCCAAGAACCAATGCTTTAGAACAATCAGTGCTTCAGTCCCTCTCTACCTTTGACTCTGTCCTCCGGTGATTTACCTGGTGGATGAGACTGGAAGTAGAACCCAGGCATACCTGGCTGGGAGCCTCTTATGTTCTGCTTTTCTAGACTGTCAGCTTTACAAGGGCCTTTCTCTGGGAGTGGCAATATAGATTGTATTTGCCTACCTTTTTGGAAGTGATGGGGGTGGGAGGGGATTGACCTGCTCTGTGGAGGGTGGACCACCCCAGTTTGGAGTGACCTGCAGCGTGGGGGTGTGTCAACCAGAACATTAAGGGTGAGGATTCCAGGTGCACAATCTCTTATCCAGAAGTCTTGGAGCCAAGTTATTTCAGCTGTCAATACTCCTATGGGGTGTGAGGCAGGCTCTTTTCATAAAATAAATACTTCTTTAGCAACATGTATGAATAGTCACACTGACTGAATAAATAGACTCACATTACTCCAGATCAGTTTTTAAAATTTATTTTCTACTTTTAATTGACTTTTTATAATTGTATATGTTTACAGGGTACAATGTGATGTTATGATGTATGTATACAATGTGGAACTATTAAATCAAGCTGATTAACATATCCATCACCTCACATACTTATTTTTTGTGATGAGAACATTTGAAATTTAGTCTTAATGATTCTGAAATAACAGGTTTGCCCCCCCCCCCCCCCCCCCCCCCCCCCCC
>NW_007726231.1:461771-510320 GCF_000696425.1 Galeopterus variegatus | reverse complement strand
GTTTTCCCCCCCCCCCCCCCCGCAACGAATTTGCTGCAAAGTTACAGAAAAAAAGTTGTTTTAAAGAGTTTTTCAGGGCTGACACCGTGGCTTACTCAAGAGAGTGCGGCGCTGGTAGTGCTGAAGCCACGGGTTCGGATCCTATATAGGGATGGCCGGTGCGCTCACTGGCTGAGTGTGGTGTGGACAACACCATACCGAGGGTTGCAATCCCCTTACCAGTCAGAGAAAAAAAAAAAAAAAAGTTTTTCATATTGAGTTGCAGATAAAAGGTTATGGCCCTTAGTAAAATCTAGGGAAGAAAAATCACGTTATTATTGCTTCTTTCAGGGCCAGGGTGGGTGATTTGATGACTTTAATCTTCAGGGATACTTTGCTAAGGGCAGACCATGTAGGGTTTTTCCTTTAGATCTTTGCACTGTGGTTGGTTTTGATAGTTGTACAATTTGCCTTTTTTTTTTTTTTTTTTTTTTTTTTTTGGCTATTGATTGTGTGAGAGGTTTTAAGCCTTATACCAGGGATAATTTTGACCGTAGCAGGTGAGTACATCCATACATCCATCTCTGTCCACGGCAAAGCAGCTCTTTTTTTAGAGGCAGTACTATACACCCCAGACCTTATTCAAAGGAGCATGACCTCAGTTTGGACTGTGTGTGGAACAGAGAATCTTTTCATGTTTTTAAGGCACAGGCAGAACAGTATTTGCTGTGTTTAAATTGCCAGGCACAGAAATCCCACATGGGTTACAGAGGAGCCTAATGTGGATTCATGTGGCTTGTCCACAGGCTCAAGTCACTGCTCTACCAGTGATTGGACAGTGGATGATTAATACATGAGTGTTTGTTTGTTTGTTTATTTGACCAAATTTTTTAAAAAAATTTTCTTTCACAGTAGAGATCAATAGCACACAGTATATTTAACACTAACAAAATTATTTTCAAGAAAATACAGAATCAAGCAATAGTGACTTTCTAAATCTGTATACTTCATAGTCTACCACAAAATAGGCCAAAATTCAGTATTAAATAAATAGATATTTTTTCCCTAATAAAATTTTTTTCAACAGTTTTTCTAAGGAAATACTTCATAAGACTTTGTTTACATTCTTTTTTATAACAGTGGCAAGAACAGTGAGGGTTCTCAGTTATGACATGTATCCACAGTACTGGGGTTTGTAACACTGTGTAGACAGACTACACTGTACTCTGTGAAGCATGGTTTTCTGGGAGTGAGGCTTTCTCATCTGGAACTTTGGTTCCATTATGGTTGTGCTTTGCCTGTGCAGTTCACATAAATACAGAGAAAATCTGCCTGCCTACCAGAGAAAACACTGGGACTAAAGACCACCAGTCAAGGAAATAGTATTAAAGGATGCACCACAGGGCCATTGCCCTTCTATTCTCTGCTGACTTCGGTATCCCTGGATGTCCAGTGTGTGTTGACCATGAACACCCCGAGCCAGTTTTATTATTATTTACATATTTTTTTAAAATATTGCATCTTAAAAATATTTAAAAGCAAACAACCCCTTCACTAATTTGATTGGATCTTCTATAATTAACCTTTATGATTGAGTTAAAGAATAAAAGAGATGTGTGCATAATTGGCAAAATGAATAGTGCTCCACGTATTACAGATGTAATCATAGCTGGTGCTTATTAGAAAACCCCAACAGTGCATTTCCTGTAGTGAATTAAGGGCTTTAAATATATATATACATATATATAATATATACATATATATGAAAAGTGGGGTGTTAAGCATCAAAAACACTGTTCTTGGTTATTATCCAAAATGGAAAATAATCATGCATCTGCAACTAGTTATAAAAAAAAAGAAGGGTAATTGGGCTACGAGATATTCAGATAGACATTGGGATCAAGTCCTGGATCATCCACTTAACTAGCTGTATGATGTCTATCAGATTTCTTGCTTGATAAATGAGATTCTAATAGTATCTGCTTCATTGCATTATTGTACATTTTAAATGCAATGAGACTTAAAGTGCTAAGAACCAAGCATTCAGTAAAGACTCAAATTGAAACTTGTTACCATTATTAATAGTGGAGCATTATAAGTTACTATTGCTCAATAAATTACAAGTACTATACTTGAGGTATTAGCTAGTGCAGTTTGTAAGAACATTATACTAATCACCTTCAGGGTAAATAGACTTATTCCTGTATATGGCAGTGGATTTTGTTCTAGTATACTCTCGATGATTTGTTCCTTATGCCTAGTAACCCACCTTTACTATATGTGTTTTTCTTGAGGCATAAAAGTAAAAAAAGCGAATTTTGTGTCGCTCAATCTTTCTAGTTTATCACTGGATTTTTTTCTACAATTGTTTCACCTATGGTTCTGTTCCTTGTTTGATTTTATTAAATAAGTGATGAGAGTAAAGTATTAAAGAAAAAAATAAATTTACCAAAATCACTTAAAATACAAACTTACATAATGTGAAATGTAGAAAATTGAGCTAAAAACTAAGACAACTGGAAACAATTCAAAAGTTGTAGAGTGAATAGAAATGTCCATTTTATGTACCTGTAGGTAAAACCTGCCACTCATATGTACTTTCAGATTAACCGTATCACTTTTCCTCCTGATTTATACAGAATATTAATTATCTGTTTTTCCCACCTGCATGATCTGTTAGTATAACCTTCTCAGTCAATAAACACCAGCTGGAACAAAAGTAATTCACCTCTAGGCTTCTCTTGTCCAGAACTGGCTTTTTGTGTGGATTATATAAACACTTTTGCTTTCTCACATAATGTTAACTTCCTCTTTTCCCTAAATCTCAAATTAAATTTTGAATCATTGGTAATGTGAATGTTCTTCTTGCAGTTTGCCATGGATTAATAATGTAACAATTAGTTGATAAAGCAAGGCTCTTTGCCAACGCATTGAAAAATTCTGTGCCAAGGAGATCTAATCAAAAGCTTCTTTGTTTTACATCTTTGTTTTGATTGGAGGTCTGTGGGTGTGAGGGAACAAAAAAATACCTTTTATTTGAGGTTGGCCTATACATTATAACTAAGATATTCATAGTAAGTAAGCTTGGCATCTATTTTCATGCATCCTTTATGAATCATGAAATACTTTGTCCCTAATGGGCAATCAAATTAATTGTTTAGCTGGAGATGTTAGCACGCATTTATGTAAATAGATCACGAATCTTTAAGAGTTTAGTGTTATACATGGAAAAGTGATACCAATATTTTTTCTCAACATGATGACTTCCTTAGAATTAGAAGGTTGAGAAAGTCCCTTAAAGACTGTGGCATCATTCTTAACTGGTTAAGTAAGTGAATAAGACTGTGATATAAAGTTAATGATGACTACTGGTGGTGAACACATATCAATCTCATTTCATCCTTATAAGCATCCTAAAAATTTGCTACCGTCGTTATCCCTGTTTTACATGTAAGGAAATTAAAGCATATAAGTTTAGATAATCTGCCCAAGGTTGCAGAGTTGGTGTAGATACAGGATTTAAATAAAGCAGTCTGGGTTAAGAATTAACAATTTTTATTCTTGGTAAAACTAAGGAGACCAACTATAAAAACTTACATTGAAAAAAAAAAAGATTTGTTTTTAAATATTAAATGTAAAGTCTCTGTGAGGTATGAATCAAGGAAGCTTTTACTATGAACAAATGTACTACATTGGCTGCTTTATCTTCAATTGCATGAAATATACTAGGCAAAGTGGTATCTTAGGATGTCATAAGCACATGTGAGTAATCTGCCCCATCTTGGGGCAGGATTTATCTTTTAGTGTGCAATAGTCTGAATGTTTGTGTTCCCTCGGAATGTTGAAATCTTAACCCCCAGGTTATTAGGAGGTGGGGCCTTTGGGAAGTGATTAGATCATGGGTGTGGGACCCTCAGGACTGGGATTAGTGTTCTTATAAAAGAGGCCTGAGAGAGATCTCTTACCCCTTCCCACCATATGAGAACACAGCAAGAAGGTGCCCATCTATGAGCTAGACAGCAGGCCCTCACCAGACACCAAATCCATTTTTATCTTGGACTTTCCAGGCTCCAGAACACTGGGAGATAAATTCCTGTCATTTATATGCTACCCAGTTTATGGCATTTTATTATTGCAGCCCAAACAGACTAAGACACTGTGCTTCTCCAGCACTTACTTCATACCTTATTTAGGGTATTTATCACTCTGGAGTGTCAGCTTCTTGGATAAGATAGTATCTTGACCTCATCTTTGAATCCCTGAGTACATGGAATGAAAGATTTATAAGGTCAGGAAATTGTTCTTTTTTTGATCACTGCTTTAGTCTTAGCACCTAGTACTGTGCATATAGTAGGTTCTTGATGAAGATTTGAATGAATGAGTGAAAGAATCAATAGTGTAGTTATTGAGAAGATGTTCTTGGATTGTACTCCTAGAGGGGATACAAAAAAACAGTAGGACATGGCAGGTTCTTAATCATGCCAGAGAATCACCTTTATTACATTGAATGAAACAAGTAATTGATTTTATACAAATCAGTACAAAAGGCCCTGTAGGAATACAAAGGAATATAGCAAAGTCCTATCCTCAAAAATCTTATAATTTGAGAGATAAGGACAACCTGTGTGAGAGTGGAAAAAGGTAAATTATCATTGTTTTCAGTACATGGAGAAAAGTGTCACAAGGCAGTATACATATTATTTTGTAAGAAAGGATGCAGAAAAATAAAGAAAATGGTGCTTATTTCTTAAAAGATATAAGAATATTTATTTTTAATTCAAGAAGTACATATATGTTATACATACTATTTTTACTGTAAAATATAAATATGAAAAATGTAAAAATATATTGTGACATTTCACTTAATATAATTTTCTCCAAGTCCATCCATGTTGTTGCAAATAGTAGTATTTTATTCTTTTTTAGAACAGAGTGGAATTCCACTGTGTAGATGTACCACAGTTTCCATATCCACTCATCTGATGATAAGTCAGGCACAGAAAGAGAAATACCACATGCTCTCACTTATTTGTGGGAGCTAAAAAAATAAATAAACAAATACACAAGCAAATGGGTGGGGAGTGGGGAAGAAGACACAACAATCACAATTCCTTGAACTTGTTAAGACAAGTGAACAGGTTGATGGGTGGTGGGGGGAGAGGAAGGGAGAGGGAGGAATTGGTAAAGGGACACGAAAATCAACTACATTGTATATTGATAAAATAAAATAAATAAAATAAAATAAAAATATATTGTGATAGTTTACTGTAGAAAGAGCTTAATTTGGACTGGATTAATCAGAGAAACTTTGTGGGGCTTGCTGGATTTGACTGTATCTTGGGTTAGGAATGGAAGACATTATGGGTTGGAGAGAGAGTTAGATGCAATTAGAAATTTTTGCTTTGAATATTACTGCTGATATGATGTTACCTTGAGGTACCAAGGTGTACATAATTAATCTGACATAGGTTTCTCCTGATAATGACCACTTGGGGCTTATGGCTTAGATAGATATAGATAGCAATATACTTATATCTATATAGAGAGAAATAGATACAGATATATGTATTTATATAAAAGATAGTTAAAGGAGGATTTTTAACCCAGTAGAAGTTGCTTGCTTATATAGTAGAAATAGTTGTTACTTTATGGCTGCATGTTATTCCATATTTATTCAATTTTTCAGATACAGAGATATGGATGGAATTTTTTCTTGGCTTTTGGAGAGGAAATGTAAGACAGATCACCTGTGATGTTAAATAAGCTTTTTTCTGGACAACTGTTGTCACTGTAATTTTAAGCTGAGGGGAAGACTTGTCAAATCATTGCTTGTTCTATTTTTTTAAAAAATAGTTGTATAAAGCATAGGTTGCAAAAGCTGCTGATATGTCTTAATATTTTGAAGAGTAAGTGCTTGAAAAGTCAAATATTTGTCAGGGACCCTGAGCAAGTTTTATTGTGCTAGTATAAGGACAGGAGGGTGGAAACAGGATTTTAAAAAATGAATTAGGGGCCGAGCCCGTGGCGCACTCGGGAGAGTGCGGCACTGGGAGCACAGTAGCGCTCCCGCCGTGGGTTCAGATCCTATATAGGGATGACCGGTGCACTCACAGCGCTCACTGGCTGAGCATGGTGCGGCCGATCTCAAAAAAGGACAAAAAAAAAAAAAAAAATGAATTAGACAAGACCACGTCTCACAAGGTGTTCTAAACCAAGTGAAAGTATAGACAGATATATAAGCACCTAACCATAATTATGAAATTTAAATAATTGTCAAATGGGTATAGATATAATGTGTTGTAGAAGCAGGTTGTTTGGCCAGGGAGATCATGAAAGGGAAATTGAGATGGATTTTGAAGGATGAGAAGAATTTTATTAGGTATAAAATGGAAGAAAGAGGCTTTTTAGGTTTGGGAAGGGAAAGAAAGGCCCATTTATTGAGCACCTACCAAGTTAGCAGTGTGCTTGGTGATTTACAAAAAGAAGTGAAATATATCATCTAATACTCACCATAGCCCGTAGAGGCAGGTGTTACTTCCTCATCTTACAGATGAGAAAACTGAGGCTCAGTGTGGTTCATCTCACACAGCTAAGCATGCAGCAGAGACTGGATTTCATGCAGGTCTGCACATGGCTCAGTGCTTCACTACACCGTTTCTGCTAGTGTGATATCTCCATATTCATGTTTTTCCTTACCTGCCACTTCCCAGGAGGGATTAAATTACCAAATAAATGAGAAAGGGTTTTGTGACCTGTGAAGTGGAAAAAAGTAAGGGATCTAAATGGTAAAATCTCCTTAATCACCTCTGCCCTGCTATTTCTATCTATGAAGAGCTCACTCAGAGTTCACCATGCTCCATGGGACTTGTATTAGGAACTGACAAAGCTTCTGCAAACCTTCAGTGACTGTGGCTTAGGAAGGTCTAGAATCTATTTTAAGGCTTTAGGACAGCTTTGAAATGTCAGTCTCAAAAACAGCCTCCCCAGCCATGTGGTCCTCATCCTTGTATCTTATTAACAAGGGAAGAATAGCCTGTTTACAAGTTCTAGCAGAAATTCAAAGGATTCTGCTTGGGTATGTTTTTTTCCTCTTTCAAGTATATGGTCTATTCTCCACACCCTCAAGCAAAATTCCAGTTAATATTAGGACATATTGTATTCAAGGCTCAAACAAAGGTAACAATACCAACAAATAC
Source organism: Galeopterus variegatus (assembly GCF_000696425.1). Taxonomy (NCBI): domain Eukaryota; kingdom Metazoa; phylum Chordata; class Mammalia; order Dermoptera; family Cynocephalidae; genus Galeopterus; species Galeopterus variegatus. The sequence continues at coordinate 503,145 of NW_007726231.1, read as the reverse complement.
TGTCTTTAATCTTGTATTTACTTAAGGGTATTCAGCTCCTTCAACTACACCTTTAATGCAGAGACCACAGTGTGAGGTTTTCCCCCCATTGCTTCCCAGAGTAGTAGTAATGAGTTTCTACTCTGTTGATTACCATTCTCTCTTCTAACTTGGTAAACTGACTGAGAGGAAAAAAATTGTTTTCAGTTTAGTCTTAAAGTTATGTAGACCTTGACTTGAATTCAGAATGAAGATGAGAGTGCAATGCATGTTGTTTGTGTTGTGCCCATTACAATTTAGTCATATTCCAAATGCTTATTTATTTTTGCATCAAGGTATGGCCACAAGAAATCAAACTTATGAGTATTAAATAGGAATTAAAGGTTGAACAATTATGCATATTTTAACTATTTGTACTCTTACTGAAATTATCACCCTATGAAGAAAAAACTAAGTACGTACATCATTGCATGAGGATATTACAGGTCAGAATACAGAGGATAATGACAGAGGATAATGACACAATCAGTTCAAATCAAACTTTATTGAAATGATGATGTGCTAGTTAGTATGCTAAAAGCTGGGTATTAAAAAGATGAGAATAAGATTTAATCCCAGCTCTCAAGGAGGTTACGAGAGTAGATAATTTTGTACAGGGAACTGTATCAACTGCTATTGCTGCATGATAAACTACTCTAAAACACCATGGCTTTAAAGAGTCAGCACCTGTTATTGCTCAGTAGTCTGTGGATGGGCTAGAAGATTCTTCAGGTATTGGCTAGACCCACTCATGTGCCTATGGTCACTTTAGGACTATAAAGGCAGCTCTGCTCTTCTTGGGCTCTCATAGATGTTTGCCTGTCTGTAGGTTGATCTAGGGTGGCCTCAGCATGGACAGCTGGGCTTTCCTCCAAATAGTTTCTCATTCTCTATCAGACTAGCATTGTTCACTTGAGGGTGACAGGATTTCAAGGAAGTGAGGGGAAGAATGCAAGGCCTCCTGAGGCATAGGCTTGGCATTGATACACCATCACTTCTGCTGCAGTCTGTTGACCAGCCTAAGCTACCAGGCCTTCTAGATGCAAGGGATGTGGAAAGAAATTTCACCTCTTCATGGGAAGACCTTCTGAGCCACATTGCAAGGGGTCATTGGTACAGAGAGAGAAATAACAGGGTCAATTTTGCAATCACTGTGCCATAGAGACAGATTAAGTTTTGTAGAGGGTACAAACCCTGTATGAGGTAATATGTACTGACTTACAGTAGGCGCACAAGAACCTCTAAGCCATTTGAATTAAAGAAGCATACATTTCAGGACTGACACTAGTAGAAAATGAGATTGGATTGAAGGAAGGGAGGACCAATTCTGGAGAGTCCTGTATGCATTTTTAGAAGCTTGGGTGTTGTCCTTTGGATAGGAGGAGCCATCTAGGGTTTCAAGCAAACAGGAATGCCATTGTAAACTTCCTTACTTTTTTTAAAGGTTGCTCTGGCAACAGAATGAATTCAATGTGAGCAAAACTGTGGTGGGAGATTAGATAAAATGCTGTTGCAAAATTCTAGACAGTGAGAATGATTATGAAGGCCAGAACAAAAGCAGTGGAAAGTGTTCCTCTAAGTGTGGTAAACTTGACCATGTTGATCATTCAGACAAACCCTTTTGAGCCAGGTCACTGTTAGCTTGAGAAACATCAATGAGTATTGCCTTTGTTTAATGTCACAAAGGCCTCTTGGAGCTTAAGAACTATAATACACGTTAATCTTTCCTCACACATTCCACCATTGACCATACAGGCAAATAGATTAGAATAGTAATCCTAGTTTACCAATGTACATCAAAAAGTTTGTGGAAAGATTAGCATTATCTTTTAATTCTGTTTTTCCACAAACTTTTTGAAGGACCCTCATACATAGCTAAGGAATTATGGTTAGTGATATGATGATTTAAAATGCACTGTTTGTTTTGGCTGTTTTTTCTTCCTAATATACTTAATTACCAGAACTTTTAATAATATTGCATTATTATATCGGTTAGCATAAATAATAATGAATGAAGATCCTGAGTAAATTTTGTGATTTTCTGTAGACATAATGACCTGCCTTCACCCGATTTCCAGTCTTTTCTGCTATCCTGGCAGTTGAATTTTCTTTACGTGAATCCTAAATTCAGCCCCACTTTGGCCTAGTAACATAGCCCAGCTGTAGGCAGAGGAAATATTCAGGACTCTTCTAGAAGTTTCTAGGATCAGTTATTATTTTGGCTTGGCTCTGGTCCTACATTTAACAGGGTTTTCAGGGTCCCTGCTCTCTGCTAGTGAGTTTTTCACCAGTGGGATACAGGCTTCCTGAGGCCGCACTCCAGGGCCAGCTCCTTAGTTGTCCAGTGCTGACTAGGCTTGCAGGGGCCTGTCCATGCGCTGCCTGTTGCAGAACCTCTGAGGTCTGGAGCTCAATTAAGAGCTTCCTGATGGCACATGTCCTACCTGTACTTTCTCCTGTCTCCTATCCCCATCACTGTCCTCTGTCACACACATCTGGTTGGAATTTGAAAACTCAGATTTGTGAGTACTTGTTACCAAGTTAATAGACTTCTTACCATGCTCCCATGTGCCTGTGGTGTTACTTCTGGCGTTTTCAGTTATCTGTACCTGCCTTGTTCCAGTATATGAATATAGAGGTAATACAAAAACTCACATATACTTTTTAAAAAAATTTACTGTATTCTGTGTTTAGCATATTCAGAACTCTCTTTCCTGGATTCAGAAAGGTTAAAAGTATATTTGTGTTTAAAACTTTTTTCCTATAATTAATGCATGCATGTCTGAGAGAACATGTGAGAGTAGTGATTATGAACATGTGAGAGAATTATGGGACAAATTCAGAAGAGAAGACTACATTAATTTTCATAAGAATTTACCAATTATCAATCAAATGTAATGAAATTTGAAAGTAAAATTTTATTGGTCAATGGATGAATGGATAAAGAAATTGTGGTATGTATATACGATGGAATATTATTCAGCCTTAAAAAAGATCTTGCCATTTGCCACAACATGGATGGATCTGGAGGACATTATGCCTAGTGAAATAAGCCAGACACAGGAAAAAAAATATGGCATGATTTCACTTACATTTGGAATCTTAAAAAAAACAAAATTAAATATATAGATGTAGAGAATAAAACAGTGGTTACCAGGGTCGGGGAGGGGGGAAGAAATGGGGAGATGTAGGTCAAAGGATACAAAGTAGCAAATATATAGGATGAACAAGGTGACAGGTATAATGTCAACATGAGGACTACAGTTAATAACAGTGTACGATATTCAGGATTTTTGCTAAATGATCAAATTATAGCCTCTAGTGGGGGTGGGGGGTAGAAATGGGTGACTGCATGAGATGATGCATATGTTAATTTGTTCCAATATAGTAACCACTATATTATATTTATGTATCTTATAACATCATGTATATTTTAAATATACACAATAAAATTTATTTTAAAAAAGTACATATAGGGGCCGGCCCGGTGGCACACTCGGTTGAGTGCAGTGCTTGGGAGCGTGGTGGCGCTCCCGCTGAGGGTTCGGATCCCATCTAGAGACCAGTCCGTTCAGTGGCTGAGCGCGGTGCGGGCACGACACCGAGGGTTGCAATCCCGTTGCCGGTCACGAAAAAAGACAAAAAGGGGAAAAAAAAAAAAAAAGTACATATAGAGATTAGAATTATAGTTGGTACAATTCAGAAGTGCCTTTTATATAATAGTTTTATCACATGACACTATGAAGTTTTTTTTAAAACCACTTAAGTATTAGTTATAATCAGAGGGAATGTTTGCCAAAATAATATATATGTTAGAAAACAACACACACAAAATTTTATTCTTGTAAAAATAAAGATTTCGCTTTCAGAAAAAAATTTATCATTAGCATTATTTGCTTTTTTGTTACTCTCAGTAAACTACTTACACTCAATATTCTGTTCCACCTAAATCCCATTACAATGTACTTAATTCTTTGCAGGAAGCTTACATAGTTGTCTTTTTTGGGGCTTAAATGCAACGTAAGTGTGTTTTGTGGACCCTAGAGATCTCCGGTAATACACAGCCCTGGATACTATGACTTGTGGGGTAATTTATTGAAGCCCTTTTGGTTTTCCCTACATCTTAGAGATGCTGTCTATGCAGTGTGAACATATCCTAGCTGTTTTTCTATATCAGGGTACAGATTTATGCAAGTGTGAACATTCTTACTGGTAGGAGTCAAAGAATAGCAGAGGGGTAGAAATCAGTTGATTTCCCCCCCCCCCCCATCCCCCATTTAATGTTGTTATAACCGTCTAGAAATTTTAACTGGAACCTAGAAGTTCTAGGATGCATACATATGTATGACAAATTTGCATGTAACTATTCTCCTGCATAGATGATGACCTCATTAAGGACAGGGCCATGTTGGGTAACCTTTAACATAGACTTTGGCTCATGTTAGTATCTTGTGTATAGTGCATATTGTATGTTTGTTGTGGTAAATGGTTACTTAAGTATAATTCCACTGGGTGAACCTCAGGAATTTAGAGCCTGTAGCTGCCATTGTGTTTAACTACTCTCCTTCTAGTTCGCACCTTTTCCCCTTGGTAGCAGAGCACTGAAATCTTCACTCTCCCTCTGGTTATGTGTTCAGCCAGGGAAGGAGCTCTCACAGCAGAATAAATCATGATTAACAAGCCAGTCATGATGATTCCACTCCAATCTCCAGGGCTTCTATTAAGCATGGGTTTGTGAAGTAATTCTAGCCAAAGACACATTGAGGGATGTCTGGTAAGTTTCTGGAAAAAAATTTTCCTTGCTCTTAAGAAGAGATAGGGGACAAGAAATGTCTCTTTCTGCTTCTGTTATCTGTCTGTTGAAACTTGCATGAACAGCCCCCTTGGGAGGTCTTGAAAGGAGCCAACATAAGAGGAAAACCAGTATACTTAAAGAGACAGAATGGAAAGATGTAAAGAGCAGAGGTTTTGGGACCACCGGATCAACCAATCCTGGTAATATGTTTCAGTTCTCCTTAGCCTACCTGAAAGGTTTAACAAAATGAAAAACTCTATACTTGGCTGTTAAAAAGAAAGTCCAAGCATTGAACAAATGAGCTAAGAGGAACAGATTACAGTAGCTTCGGTCATCCAGTCCCTTTCTCTCTCCCTTGGAAGGAAGATGTTTGGATCTGGTTTTGATAAAACGGATGCAATTTGTAATCACACTTCATGGACTAATGGGCTGCTTGTACAGATCTCTGCTGCTCCTATTCCAGGGAAAACTAGAGAAGTGGAGTTGCATTGAGGGCATCATCCTTGATGGTATATTGCCAATTATAAAAGCTTACTCCATGATGAGAGCTCTGACCTGATCATCCCAAGGCTGCTCCATTGCATCATGCTTTCTTAACCTTACTATTAACATTTTGGACCAGATAATTCCTTTTCATGTGGAACTGTTCTGTGCATTTTAAGATGTTTAGCAGCACCCCTGGCCTCTACTCACTAGATGCCAGTAGCATTCACTGGTTGTGCCAATCAAAAATGTCTCCAGAAATAGCCAAATATCTCCTGGGAGGCATTGCCCCTCGCCTGAGCACCATTATGTTAAAGATAGAGGATTGTTTCTTACAGGTGCATTTTGTCCTAAGACAGGGATAGACAGGGAGTTCTAGCTACCATTGCCTTAACCACTTAACTCACTGCACTAATTCACAAAAGTGCGGTGAATTAACAAGTCCTTCAAATTGGGCCTTTCGACCATACAAAGAACGTCTTTGATTTGAGATGTGTTTGGAGTCAAGATATAGTTAATGTTTAAACTCTTCACCCTTAAAAAATCAGCCAAATAAAAAAGCAAGGTCAGAATTACATTATTTTTTTAATCCCACCCCAAAGGTTAAATAATCACAAATTTAGCAAATAGCATCTAATATGATGTTATACTGCCTTCTTAGTGAGGCTTCACTTTGTCACTGTTAAGTCAGCTAGGAATTCACACTCCATTTGAACATGGGAAATGTTTACTTGTAAGGACAGTTGAAATATGAACTAAATTACACCTGATTAAAATCATATAAATGGGACAAGTTGACTGATTCCCATTTTATTAAAAATAATATATATAGTAACTAAAATATTATAGGTCACGGAGTACAATAAATACTTTTCTCAAAACAACAAAACTCTCCCAACATGCCTATGATTTAAATGTTTGGGTCCATTTTGCACACTAGGGTCTTTCTGTATCCCTAGGTACATAGAGAAGTGTCTTATACATTGTAGATTATAAATTTTTGAGTGGGTTTTGCCAATTTATTGCCTCCCTGAAACAGACTTCAGGTCAATATTTTAAATAAAAGCAGACAAACTTTAAAGCAGTAAAGATACTGTAGTTCGCAGAAATAATGTGATATGTGATCATCGTGGTCATCCCTTTTACTAAGTTTATTAGTTCAACTGTCAAAATAACTGACTTGTATTAGTCCATTAGTGTTGCTTGTAACCGAAATACCTGAAACTGGGTTATTTATAAAAAACAATACTTAACTGCTTATGCTTTTGGAGCCTCGGAAGTCCAAAGTCCAGGTAGCATATCTAGTGAGGGCCTTGTTGGTGGGTGGTGACTCTTCACAGCAATGCAGGATGTCACATGGCAGGAGCAGAGAGACAGCTAACTCCTCACTCTTCCTCCTTTTAAAGCCATCAGAACAACACCCATGACCACCATTACACCATCAATGGATTAATCCGTTCATGAGGGTACAGTCCTCACAACCTAAACACCTTTTAAAAGTCTACTTTTCAATTACCATAGTAGGATTTCCCACTGTCTTAACACTGCTGTTTCTTCTGCCTGAAATCTTCTTACCCTGTTCTTTGCTTTGCTAATTCTGATTTACCTTTCAAGTCTCCAACGAAGTATCGCTTTCTTAGAGAAGTGTTTCCTGGCCCCCTAATTTAAGTTTGGCCTCCTTTTTCATTTATTCTTTCTCTAGGTACTCTGTGCTTTCTTTTCAGAGCCCTTAACACAATTTTCAGTTATATGTGTTTGTTTAAAATCTGCCCTCATTAGATAACAAGGTCTACGAGAGTAGGATCCTGTCTGTTTTCTTCTCCAATATATGCTCTGTGAGTAGTATTTGCCTAGCACATAGGTTCTCAGAAGCTATTTCAATGAATAAAGTTGCGGTTGCCTTGCAGGATGGGACTACATCAGGCTAAATGTGAGTTTATAGTCCATTTTTCTCATGTTGAATCTTTAGGCCTGGGATAAGCATCTAATGTTGGAAGTGAGCGAGAATGATTTGCTGCTACTTCCCACAGGATGGCATGCAGGGTGGTGTAGCATCATACATGGGAACTGGCAATTGGCCAGGTAGGTGCACTAATACATGAATGATTTGTATTTTTGCCTCATAGCTAGAGAAACAAATAGCGTGAAGTGGCTAGGTAGCTTTTCAGTCTATTCAGATCTAGAAAAGAAACTCAAGGCTTTAAAAAAATTATTTATTGCCTTAGAGTTTATTCAAATTGTTATATATCTTGTCTCAATGCTTAGTAGCTTTTTAACCAATGGGATTTCAGTATGCAGTGCAGTAATATAAACTCTTGGATTGGCCTATCTACCTCTGATGTCACAATTTCCTCATTAGGAAGTCATAATTTTCTTGAAATCACATTGTACTATTAACAACCCTTGTTATTTTGTTTCACTATAAGTAAGATAATCTACCAAAAATAAAAATGCTGGAAAGAGCAAGATATTTTTGATCCACTCAGACCTGTGTATTTACGTGTTTATTAATCTACTGCCAACAATTGAAGCTAGCTTCTTTACTTTCTTTTACAACTGATGTTTTATTTTTCATGTTTGTCAGTTAATAGGCAAATGGAGGAATGAACCTACTTAGAATAACTCCTTCAACTAATAGTTCCATTTCATCTCGACTATGGAGACTCAGCATCTTTCTACTACTTAGCCTTCCTGACTCAAAAGGAAGAGCCATTTGGACAGCTCACCTGAATATAACTTTTCAGGTGGGAGATCGGATTATATCACAATTAGGAGACAGTGGAGTATTTGGGAATCATTCTCCTCTGGAAAGGGTGTCCGGTGCAGTGGTACTTCCTGAAAGATGGAATCAGAATGCTTGCAACCCTTTGACCAATTTCAGTAGGCCTGAACAGGCAGACTCTTGGCTGGCCCTCATTGAGCGGGGAGGCTGCACTTTTACACAAAAAATCAATGTGGCAGCAGAGAAGGGAGCAAATGGGGTGATCATCTATAATTATCCAGGTACGGGCAACAAAGTATTTCCCATGTCTCACCGTGGAACGGAAAATATAGTCGCAGTGATGATCAGCAACCTGAAAGGCATGGAACTGTTGCGCTTGATTGAGAAAGGAGTCTATGTGACAATCGTCATTGAAGTGGGAAGAATGCAAATGCCCTGGTTGAGCCATTATGTCATGTCCCTGTTTACCATCCTGGCTGCCACAATTGCCTACCTTTTCTTGTGCTGTGCCTGGAGACCTAGAGCTCACAATTCTTCCATGGGGAGGCAAAGACAGATAAAGAGAGATGTGAAGAAAGCTATTGGTCAGCTTCAACTGCGAGTGCTCAAAGAAGGGGATAAGGAACTAGATCCAAATGAAAACAATTGTGTTGTTTGCTTTGATATATACAAACCTCGAGATGTAGTACGTATTTTAACTTGCAAACATTTTTTCCATAAGGCATGTATTGACCCCTGGCTTTTAGCTCATCGGACATGCCCCATGTGCAAGTATGACATTCTGAAAACTTAAGAAATCCTGGGACTCTTCTGAAGATGTAACCAGATCTTTCCAAAGATTAGGATTAAGTGAATTCTTATTGTACTTTCTGTAGAGAGAAAATTTCAACTTCAGCTTCTCTACCCAAGTACCAAAGAAGGTGAAATTCGTGTGTTTTAACAATAAAGTTCCATATCATGCCAAGCTATTTGAACTTGTCTTTCTAATCAGTTGTAATTGTCATACATTTTTGCCCTTATCAAAATAAGAACACTAAAATATGTTAAAAACAATGTTAATCTTTATCTTCAAATCACTATGATTCTGGCATTGATGCTACAGAGAATGAGCCACACTATTGTAAGTTTCCTTTTTTAAAATTCTAAGTTTTGTTCCATAAACTATTTTTTTTTAATTGAACAGTTTTTAATTAAAAATGGTGTCATTTTGTATATATAATTTTTTAAAATATTTTATTTTATTTTATTTTGTCGAAGAACTGTGAGAAATACATTTCTGTTTATAAGTTACTCAGGTTATAGTACTTGGTTACAGTAGCCCAAATGGACTGAGACAGTCTAAATGTCTGTCTGTATGCCAGGACCACACTGTTTTGATACTATAGTTTTTATTTATTTATTTATTATTTTTCAAAATTTTTTATTTTATTTTGTCAATATACAATGTGGTTGATTATTGTGGGCCATTACTGAAACCTCCCTCCCTCGTCCTTCTCCCCCCTCCCTCCCAACAACCTCATATCTGTTCGCTTGTCATATCAACTTCAAGGAATTGTAATTGTTGTGTCTTCTTCCCTTCCTGCCCCAGTTTATTTGTGTATTTATTTATTTATTTTTAGCTCCCACAAGTAAGTGAGAACATGTGATATTTCTCTTTCTGTGCCTGACTTGTTTCACTTAATATAATTCTCTCTAGGTCCATCTATGTTGTTGCAAATGGCAGTACTACATTCTTTTTTATAGCAGAGTACTATTCCATTGTGTAGATATACCACATTTTCTGTATCCACTCATCTGATGATGGACATTTGGGCTGGTTCCAACTCTTGACTTTTGTAAAGAGTGCTGCAATGAACATTGGGGTACAGGTATACCTTCGACTTGATGATTTCCATTCCTCTGGGTATATTCCCAGCAGTGGGATAGCTGGGTCATATGGTAGATCTATCTGCAATTGTTTGAGGAACCTCCATACCATTTTCCATAGAGGCTGCACCATTTTGCAGTCCCACCAACAATGTATGAGAGTTCCTTTTCCTCCACAACCTCACCAGCATTTATCGTTCAGAGTCTTTTGGATTTTAGCCATCCTAACTGGAGTGAGATGGTGTCTCAGTGTGGTTTTGATTTGCATTTCCCGAATGCTGAGTGATGTTGAGCACTTTTTCATATGTCTTTTGGCTATTCGTATATCTTCCCTAGAGAAATGCCTATTTAGCTCTTTTGTCCATTTTTCAATTGGATTACTTGTTTTTTTCTTGTAAAGTTGTTTGAGTTCCTTCTATATTCTAGATATTAATCCTTTGTCAGATGTATATTTTGCAAATATTTTTTCCCACTCTGTTGGCTGTCTTTTAACTCTGTTAATTGTTTCTTTTGCTGTGCAGAAGCTTTTTAGTATAGGATTCTATCTTGATTTCATTCCCCATGGCTAATTAATTTTATTAACACCCCGGAAATCTGGTTTCCAAAACTACTGACTAGTGAGTAATGTGTTCTAAATAATTATTTTATAAAATAGTAATTTTGGTTATGTAACTAAATATGTTTTAAATTATTATAGCCCTCTCTTAGGGTAACATTGCAAATGTTCACCTCTGTTGCCAGAGCTCTTTAAATCCTAGCATAGTGAATCAGCTATGGTAGCAGACTTCCCGTCTAGAAGTGTCTCTAGTAAATGCTTTTTTCTTTTCTTCTCCAAATGATAGTATTTCCCTGTTTGGAGAATTTTGATAACATAAAGCAGAGCTGAAATTTTTTTTCAATTGCCTGTTCATATTGTTTATTTTTCCTTATTTTGCCTCTTCTAACTGATGAATAAGCAATCGTGTAATAATGAGAGGCTGAAAGGTTTGGGTTCTGTTGTGCTGATGAAAATCTTTCTGGATGATATGCTGAACCTTTGTCCAACTCAGATGGTACCTTGTGAGTCTACACACTGTACTACACTTAAAAAAAAGGGCATTATGTGGAAATGAAATCAGATTAATGGACTTTGGGATAGAAAAATCAACCATTATAAGCTGAATACATCAGTATTCTTTTTTATGCTACTTTTTGTTGAGTCCCTAGGGCTCTTTGCTCCTTTCTCTTCCTTGCCTCAAATTACCATGCTATTATTCATATTTTATAAGTACCGCCTTCCTTCAGTCCCATCCAGAAGTGTCTCTTAGCATTGCATGCATAGTGGCCAGACATTTATGTTCAAGGTCAGAATCCTTGGCTTTGGTTTCCAAGCTGGTTGGGAGGGAAGGGGGAAAAAAAAACGTAATTGAGACACACCTCCCAAAAAATGTATCACAACAGCATGGCTGTCTGTGTTTATTAGTTCACACTTTATTTTTTAGCTTCAAAGTCATAATGTGACTTCCATTAATGTTCCTCCATTGGCATGAAGGTAGCAAAAATGTAGGCAGAGCTGACAGTGTATGTGGGATCTTCCACCAGGGATGTTTGTTGAGTTCAGCAAAAATTTCTGTTAAAAGCATTTATTTATGTCCTGTAACAGTCTCTGATTTCAATGGCCAACTTTAAGTGGGGACCTTGAAGTTTTTCTTTTTAAAATCGATAGCTACATTTAAAAAAATGAATTGTGCTAAACTGATACCGCTATATTTAATCTTTCCTCCTATACCCTTTCTTCCTTCAAAATATTGTTAGGTTAGTGAGAGATGTCAGGGTCTGCAGAGAAATGATCTTCCCTGGATATTAATCTTTCCTGTCTTGACTCGTCATCCACGTGTACCATCGATGTGAGTGAGGACGTGAGGCTAAAATAAATTGAGCAGGATACCCTATTTTTAAAAATCAAAACCAACAAACTTCTGAGAAGTCTTGTATTAAATAAATGTAGTATAATAGTTTATATTAAAAAATTAACATTTTGACCAAATATGATATAAAAGTAATGTTACCACTTATACCTCACATTTGCCCATACTGCTAATTTTTTATCATTCTTTTTTTTTTTAACTTACCATTTTCTTGGAAATATTTTCTTCACTTGTTGTGAAGAAAAACAATTGTGTAGCATTCTTGCACATGATTTCAGGTTTTAAAGAGCATGTGTTGTATGAATTTTATATTTAGTTTTTAGTTTAATGATCTATCTGCTACCATTATATGTAGTTCAGTGATTGAATCCGTTTCATAACAATGTAGAAATCACTCTTAACAACATTTGAAACATTTAAGCCAATAAGTTTACAGCATGCCCTAAGCTCTTATCTAATTGGCTGCTTTGTCTTTTATGTCATAATCACATTATGCAACAGTAAGCAGTATGTAGATTTACAGGACTGAGACTGGGATTTTATTTCTCGATCTAAAGTTTCTCTCATTCTAATAAAACATCTGAAACTCATAAGACATCCTTAAGAATTTCATACAAAAACATGCTGGAAGAAGGTGGGTCTTGTTTTCACCCAGATGATTATTTTCTCTTCCTTATTTTAAATTGATTGCCAACAAATGTGGAAACCACGTCTTACTGGGTTGGTCCTTAAGTCACCAGGAAAAGAGAGAGATGAATCTACTCAAGACTGGCACTTGGAGAAACAACACTGCACCTTCCTGGCTTCTGAAATTCAGTTTTCTTTGGCTGTTTAGTCAGAACTGTTGTAGAGCGAGTGCTGGTTGGACGGCGTACATGAACATATCGTTCCACATTGGGAATCGCATGGTGTCAGAGTTGGGGGAGACTGGAGTATTTGGAACAAGCTCTGCTTTGAAGAGAATGATGGGAGTTATAGTGCCACCAGAGGGAAAACCCCAAAATGCATGTAATCCCAAAACCAGTTTCAGCCGATCAAAGAACTCAGAGAAGTGGCTCGCACTTATTGAACGAGGAGGTTGTACCTTCACACAGAAAATTAAGGTGGCAACCGAGAAGGGAGCCAGTGGAGTGATCATCTATAACTTTCCAGGAACTGGCAATCAGGTTTTCCCCATGTCTCATCAAGCATTTGAAGATATCGTTGTGGTGATGATTGGTAACTTAAAAGGCATGGAAATTTTGCATTTAATTCAGAAGGGCGTTTACGTCACAGTCACGGTTGAAGTAGGGAGAAAACGCATCCTATGGATGAATCACTACTTTGTTTCTTTCATGTTCATCACAAGCACTATGTTAATATATTTCATCTCTTATCATATTCGAAGACTTTGGGTAGCAAGGATTCAGACCAGGAGGTGGCGGCGATTAACAACAGATCTCAAGAAAGCATTTGGCCAGCTCCAAGTTCGGGTATTAAAAGAGGGGGATGAGGAAGTAAATCCAAATGGAGATAGCTGCATAGTTTGCTTTGAACTTTATAAGCCTAATGATACAGTTTGTATTCTGACTTGCAAACACTTTTTCCACAAGAATTGCATTGATCCCTGGATTCTAGCCCATGGGACATGTCCCATGTGTAAATGTGACATTCTTAAAGCTTTGGGGATTCAAATAGATGTTGAAGATGGAACAGAATCTTTGCGAGTTCTAATGTCCAGTGCGTTACCTGAAACCCTATCACCTAATGAAGAGGAGACAAATATTGAGCCTCCTTCAGCAAGAATGTTAGATAAAGTGACCCATGTGGAGGAGAACCCTACTTCACAGAATGACAACCAACCTAATTCAGTAAGGGACAATATCCATCCTTCACCTTTAGCATGACCTTTGAGGAAATGGATTAAACCAGTTAGGTCCTAGTACTGATAAGAAGTTTGTTCGAAGTGTGGTTTTTGTGTCCTTTTTTGTTGCTTTGGTAATTTTCTGCATTGTCAAGCCTTAAAGACAGAAAAAAGAAAAAAGGCCTGGCAGGATTTTTAAAATTTCTGACCTTTGCTAGATGTAACTTTTTGTCAATGTATGTTACTCCTGTGAGTGTACATGTGTTTATTTCTGTGTATACATTCATGTTAAAACCAAGGACAAACTTTTTTCCCTAAATATTTTTAAAACATATATTGGGCTCTATTTTGTTAAGAAAATTGTTAATATACTTGTATGTTCAGTCCAATACACAAATTAACAAGTTGAACAAACAAATTAACTTTTACTTGCTAAGATGAGTAAAAATTATCTTTTGATAATATATTTATTGCACAATATATCAATTTTGAAGTCATTGAGCTTTTTTTTAAAAACTTTGGCATGAAAATTTTGCTGTACAGAATTTTATTACTCTTATTCTTGATAAACAGTTCTGTTCAAGCAGTTAATACATTTTATGTGATCTGCATCTGCATAATGGGAGCAATTTTAAAAATTAGGTACTAGTGCTCTTTAAGTGAACACCACATTTTCAGTGCCCAGTATTGCTTATCATAATTGTTACATGTTTACAGTACATAGAAAGATTTAAATGATAAAGAATTCCTATGATATTTATTCATGGTGTATTTACTTCCCATGAGTTCCATCCCACTCCCTAATTTATTTTTTGCCATTAAATAAAATACTTAAAATATGCCAGATTATTTTGGAGGTAAGTAGCACAATATAGAAATTATTATTATGACTTTTGGGATTATGTTTGCTTTGTTCACTATATTCCCAGGGTCTAGCACAGTGTCTGGCACTCAAGTTTTTTGAATGAGTAAGTGAATGAGTGAATAATAATAAATATCTTTTCTTATAATGCAACTATTATGTGTTAATCTGAAAAACTGGGCAGTTTATCTCAATCATACAAAATAATGAAAAATTAATGCTGAAAATTTCATCCTAAATCACTTTGTCAAAATATAAAATTATAATTTTAGCTGAGAATTTACTGACATTTTAGTATGCAGAATTTTATTGAGGAGCTTTGAACTCTAAGGCTAACACTGTGATTTGAATTATTGAGCACCCCTAGTGAGAGACCTGGTGAAGAGGAACTTTTTGAGTTGCTTAGTGCTAACAATACAGGAATTCAGAGACAGGCAGGAGAGTAGTAGTTGGCTGTAACTGCGACCCCAAGACTATTTGAAGAAGGGGCATGCAACTAAAGCTGAGGAGAATCAAAACAGAGCACAAACTGGCCAGATGACCAGGTGGAGGTGATGTTTTGCTTGGTACACACAGGCTTTTTTACACACAATACTGGAGAGGATTGATGATGTTAATCACAATAACTATTCTTTGAAAGAACTGCATAGCAGCACTGCTACTGGGGGATTTAGCAGGAACACTGTTTCAAGTGTCATTTTGAGTTTACCCTGGGAGAGTAAAGTCATCCTTGAGAAAATGAGGAACACACTGAAGGGAAAGGACACTGAGGACCCTATGAGAGCCACCCCTGAGAGGATTGGCTCCTAACTGAGGATAAACTGTCATTCTTAGACTAGCCACTGTTGATGTCTCTGCCACTAGAGGCTAGCAGCTGGTGGCAGTGGATAGAGGTTTCCACTAGTTGCCCAAGAGAATCACTGGAGCTCTGGAAATGATTGCATCTCCTAGTGTTGGCAGTCCCCAGACCCAGAGGTCTAGGATTATTACAGCTCTGAGAACTGTTAGCAAATTCCTGTGGGTACTTATTCTAGGATAGATCTGGCACTGGAGGGATTTGTTTGCTCTTCCCACAAACAGTGCCATTGTGTTCTCTTTCCATTCTTCCTCTGCATCCTCACTGACTTCTTTCCATTTCTTCTCTCCTTTTCTTTTCCTTTGTTCCTCATTGTTGACCTCCAACCCAAACATCCAAGAAATTAGCATGTGCACACTTTTATAGTAAGATGGATTTTTTTAGTATGGACACTTAATATTTAACATAGTGAGCTTGTTTTGATTTGAGAATTTTCAATGGATTTTCTTTAAAGGGTAGTTAGAATCTGTATTTGAGGTGGGAACCAAAGGGTCAAGTCAAAAAACTTGGAAACTGTCACTGCTGAATGCTTACCATGTGCCAGGCAGTGGACTAAGTGCTTTCCAAGCTGTGCTTATATCTCAGAACAAAACTGCAGTTTTAATCCTTGTCTTTAGAATGTTGTAAACAGATCAATAAACCACTTTTACTCTGGGTTTAATAACTAGGACCTGGAAATAGCACTGCTATGTCAAATGTTAGTTATTATCTATTGTAGTAGATTTTTACCTATTCTGTGGGCTGCACCATTTTCTCTTGTATCTAGTGATGCGAACATATTTTGCCATAATGACATAGGACTGTAATGTGAATTATTTTGCCCCTAAAAGCAGTGTCATAATGGGTTTCCCTTGCACTTTTCCTGTTTTATGTGCTTTTTCATTCTTTGGTAATAACATTTTTTATTCCTCACCCCCTGCTCAGTAGGGAATTGTTGTGCCTTACAGAAATTAGGCTTGCTTGTTTCATTATTACTGGGATAAATTAGGTTTAATATCTCACTAAAGTGAAAAATATTCTGAAGTACTTTACATCTGTTTGGGTGATGCCATAGGTGGTTATTTATATGGTACCTCTTATTACAAAACACATTGCACTGATAATATTCCTGTCTGTCGCTATAGAATTATTATAATGCAATTGTCCTATAGAGTGATGTTGGTTAGCCATTATTTGCAACAATGTGAACCCTTCAAAGGATTTAGTGAGCCAGGATTCTGGCTTTTCTGATGAGATGTGAGGTTAATGTACACCTAATGTGTTTTTTCCTTCTCCTAACTCACTGGTTTTTGAAGCAGCATGTGGGAATTGAACAGGGAAAGAGGTCAGATTAGGGGGAAGCATTGAATCAAAAAGAGGAAGTATTCACACGTTGCTAGTGTGGAGGAGTCATTTTAATGGCAGTTTCATCCTCCCACTCCTTCATTTTTTATGAGAACCTGTTTTTTGTATTTTAAAAATAACTTTGTTTTTTTGGTTTTGCTTTTAATGCATCTTCCTTTAATGTTTAGTTCTTAGTGATGAAAAATAAGCATTATAGATTATTACATTTACTAGCACTGAAATACCTTAAAATACATACCTGGTTTTCTAAAAGGCAAGAACTTTTGGGGGGGAAGGAGGAAAATGTACTTTAACTTTACAGAAATGGACGAGCAGATATTAGGATTATTCACAGATGTAAGAGTTGTTCAATCACAGTCTGTCCACCAAAACCTTCCCTTTTCATAGCTACGCTACAGCTTATCACGCCTCTGTCCACAGTTATGGTGTCATCTTTGTATGTCCCTTGATGATTTCAGCTGCTCCCATGAACATTCTTCAATATTGATGAAGGCCAGGGAAACCCTGATTTCAAAACTACACTGTAACCATTTCCAATTCAGCAACGCCCCTTTGTTGCCACACATCAGGTTCAGTCCTCTTTGAAAACTTCCCAACTTGTAGCATCTTTCTCTGAATTCCCTTGATTTCTCTTCTCCACCACTTCTTCAGGCTTGTTTTCAGTTCTACTTCTAAGCAGAGTTTGCTTTAACCATCCATCTCTTTCCAGTTCATCTCTTCTTTCTAGCTTCAGTCTGAAATCAACTGTAAGCTGGTTTAGCTTTACTCTCCCAAGGGTGACTGAATTCCTTGCCTCCTGCAGTTTTTCTGTGGTATCATTTGCCTGCTCTGAAACATCCTTGCTATTTGCTTGTGGTACTTCTGTTCCAGAGCAGCCACTTATTACTCAAGTTGTAGTGTTTGGTTATTAGCTGGTTTCAACCAGATCTGTGCTTCTGTTTAAAAATTCTCAATCTTTTAACTCCCTTTTCTAGTCCTCATAGAGCAGTACTTCCAAGACTTGGCTGCACATACGAATCACCTGAAGAGCTTTTAAAAAATCTCAGTGCCCAGGCTGTGCCCAAGACCTCTGGGCTGGGAACCTGACATCAGTATTTTTTGAAGTTGCCCAGGTTGTTCCAATGTGCACACAAGATTGAGACCACTGCCAGCGGGGTGTTCCAAAGAGCCTTTGCACTAAGAGCCTTTGACATGTTTTCACTTTACTGAAAATATTTAGGTAGAAATAAAAACATCAAGGTAGAAAGAGTTAAATTTCATGGAGAGGCATTGATAAAGGCTTCTGGGAGTATAAAGGAATGGATTTCAGCTGGAGAAACAAGAGACAAAGAAGAAAATCACATCTATAATGGCACTGCTGAGTTGGGAAGAAAGGCATTCTACTGAAGGGAAAAGAGAGAACAGCAGTGTTTTATAAAGAAGCTTTGAGTGTCATGTGAAATTTTGGTAAACAGACTTGAAAAGGAAGACAGGGAACTCCAGAGGCTGTTTCAGTAATCCATTAGTGGTAAGGTGAAAATATGAACTATGTCAGTGGTAGGTGAAATTGGGTGGGTCTTCTCTGAGATAATATGTTCTTTGATGATTGTGTTTGCTGATAGGAATTTTCTACTTTATTTTTGATGAACAGGTAATGTTGATTTCCAAACTTCTTTATACTTGTAACCTTCATCTTAGATTTGTCTCCAGTTTAGCAGCATACCATGGATGTAGAAGACATGGGCATAGGAAAAGAGAAGTTGAGGAAGTGAAGAGTCAGGGATGGCCCATTGGTTTCTGGCTTGGGCCACTAGGTCAGTGACGCCATTCAGTGAGATAGAAAATAACTGGCGAAGCAAGTTTGGGATGGAAGAGTTTGAATTTTGAGTATTCCAAATTTGAGGAAACCTTAGAACTTCTAGGTGATGTTTACTACGCAGCTGAAAATATAGGTCTTTACTAATTAAGTGAAATAAATGTAAACATTTAGCAAAAGTCTTGATACATAGCATTAAATTGTGATTTACTAACAAAAAATCCATCTGTCAATTAAATTTACACTAGGGGTGATTCTACTATTATGCAAATCTTAATGTTACTCTTTTGGGCCCCCTAAATTTGTAGTATCCTTATTTACAATGATGTGTGACTTTTTTCTCTCAGGAATACTTAGCAGCCTGAGTTAAGTCGGCAGTTGTGATAGGGATGGTGGGTGTGGTACTAATAATAGCTACAGTATTCCAGGCTGGTTATATCCACTTAACAGGTAGAAACTCAATCCTAACAGTACACTATGAGGTAGGCTTTGGTGTCTCCATTCTTTAGATGAAGAAACTTAGACCCAGAGAGGCTGAGTAACTTGCACAAAGGTTAAACAGCCAATATGTGACTGAACATATATTTGAACTTAGTCTGGGTTCCACAGCACATGGGCTTAACCACTACACTACAGTTAGCTTGACACTCTAGTTTTTAAGGGAGAAAGTGTTAGTATGAGTTCAGTTTTGAGAGCTTAAAGGATGTGGCTGTGATAGAAAAAGTCCAGCTAAAAGGCATTGGAAGTGTCAGCAGGAGGATGGTTGAATTGATACCTCATGAGAACTCAGCATAATTAGGAAAGATAAAGGAGTGTGGGTATGTGAGGGCGGGGGTTTGGACAGGGTATATCTTATTAAGGGAAAAGAAAAAATGAGCTGTAGGAATGGATGCTTCCATTTAGGAAGTACTGTTGCTAGAGCCAGTAGCTGTCTTGTGTAAAAAGTAATTTAGTCAGTGGGGTTTTGAGGTAGGTTACCTTTCTCCCAGAGTTTGAAAAGAGAGAAAAATAATTTTTTAATTCTCTTAATAATTGACATCAGTTTTTTGTTTTTCTGGGATTTTTCTTAAAGTTCAGACATGAGAAGCACAGTTGTCTCTTGAAAAGAACATGTGCTTTTTACATGAGATGACCTCCATTCATTTTCTGCCTCCAAGGCTAAGCACCTCAGAGCAGTGGTCCTCAGACCAGCAGCAGCAGCACCTGGAAACTTTCCTTAGGGCCCACTGTAGACCTAGAGTCAGAAACATTGCAGAACCCCACAGTGTGTTTTAGCAAGTTCTCCAGCTGATTCTGATGCACACTCAAGTTAAAGAACCTCATTTATATCAGAGGGTCAGTTTATTTTCAGCTAGGACACATCACACAGTTGTAACCAGGAATAGTATAAAAGTATTATGAATCTTAAAGCACTCTCAAATAATAGTTGCTATTACCACACTAGCTGTAGTGAGGTAACGTATGGGCATATGTCATATGTACAAGTGGTCTCTGATTCATGCATGACTGTGCATATAAATGCTTCTTTCCTCTCCTGGTTCTGGTTCCTCTATCTACCTCCACTCTCAGAGCTGCATGGGAGTTGTGAGAAGACTAGTAGATTTTAGACAGCTTATGATTTCCTAAGTGGAAAGATAGGAAGAAATCTGGAAACCAGAAACAGCTGAGGGCAGTTCACTTAATGAACTGGGCAGCCTACAGTGAAAGAGGATAGTTTTTCATTCTACCTATTCACTAAAGCTCTGAAAAGATATCAATATATTGAAACAGTGGGCCAAAGATGAAATTGAGAAGAGAGTCATATAAATTCCTAGGTTTGGGTCCGTAATACCAGCCTCACAAATACTGGAGGGAGACTCAGTTTAGCTTCCAGAAAAATGTAGCTGAAAATAAGTGCAAGATGAGCCATTAGGCATGTAAGTGGCCATCTTAAAGTGCCCGGCATCTTCTACCAGCATGGCTTCTCTAACTAGAATTAATTACCATCCTTTTCTTCTTGATTGTGGTATCTTACCTATAGGCAGGTTCATTGATTCATTCATTCAACAAATATTGATTGTCCTGGAAATACAGTGGTGAACCATGCAAAACATCTTGCCCTGATGATGTTTATGTTCTAGTGGATAGGAAATATGATAAATATGTAATATGTTAAATAGTTATAAATGCTATGGAGAAAAATAAAACAGAAAACAGAATAGGGGAGTTGTGGAAGACAGAGCTGCAGTTTTAAATATAAGAAATGTCACCAAGAAGAGAAACAGTTGAAGAAAGATCTGAAAGAAATGAATGAAGACCCTACTGTAGAACCTTCCAGAAAAAGTGAGGCATGTGCTAAGGAGAACGAGGATCATAAGCTTAGGGGTTGTCATCAGAGAGATATGTGAGAGGAATATTTTATCTGGAAAGCAGAAGACATCTCTTTAGCTGCCATCCAACTCTTGAAAAATGGCCTTGGGAAGAATTTAGATTTTCTTGCTTATTACAAGGGTTAGAACTAGGAGAAAGAATGACAACTATAGGGAGAGCATTGCCACCCAGAAACAAAGAACTTTCCAGAAGTTGTTCCTGCCCATATACAGGTTTTGTCTTTAGTTAGCAGAAGGAGTTTTATACTGTTTGGATGTTGTTTTAGAGGAGGTGGTGGTGAGGGAATTCAAGCTTTGGAAGGGTAATTGGATTTATACCTTTGAGGTCTCTTCATACTCCTGAGAATCTGACTATGGGATTAAAAAACAATAACATTGTTATTCCATGCATAGTTGCCATCTGGTGGAAAAATAAATAACTACAAGGTAAAAACTACAAAATCTGTTTAACAAATATTTATTGAGAGACATTCTATGCCAGGAAAATTTAGTAGTTTTCAGTTCTTTTTTTTTTAACATAACAGAATGTTTGCTTTTAAGATTTATTTATTTTCCAGAAATTTTCTTTTTTCATTTTCATTTTGAAACTGTGTTTTTCTGTAGGCCCATGGATTATTGAAAGTGAATAACTTGCTATCCTCAAGATTCGTGTTTTATAAACCTAGGATTTGAGAGGATAGTAACTCATTCTTTGGTATCCTGGTAGTATTGTGGAAAATATGTTTGATTTTTAGAAATATTTTTTCTAAAATAAACTTTGTTTCTCCCAACATTGGTACATCACCCATCTTCTCAAAGAAAAGTTTCTTAAGACATTGTATCTGCAGCAAAGGTCTAGTATTTATTGATTTCTAGTCCATCGTGGAATGTTTTATAAAATACAAAATCGTGTTTGACTTACTCTGAAATGAATGACAAAATAATTTGGTTTGATGGAGGGATGGATAGATATGTGAATGCTAATTGTTGAGTCTAGGTGGTAGGTATATGTGTGCTTACTGCATACTTCTTTCAATTTTTCTGTGTTTGAACATTTTTATAAAAAAAATGTTAGGGAAAAATCATGTTTTGGAATGCCTTGGCAATGTCACGTATCTAAAAACTTACTTTCTCTGTGCTTCTTGAATGACAGGTAACAGTTCGGGTATGGACACTGGTCCACAGATCACACTCTGAGTAGCACTGATTTTAATACTTATTTCACTGTATTATCTATGTAATGCTAAAAAAATTGTGCCGAGAAAGGTGTTATTTTACATTGTAAAGATATATCAAAACATCACATTGTACCCCATAAATATATATGACTATCGTATTAGTCCGTTTTGTATTGCTATAACAGACTACCTGCAACTGGGTAATTTATAAAGAACAGAGGTTTATTTGACTTACTATTCTGGGACAGCTGCATCTAGCGTGGGCTTTGGGCTGCCTCTACTCATGGTGGAAAGCAGCAGGCAGCTGGTGGGTACAAGAAAATCACATGGTGAGAGGAAGAGAGAGAGGAGGTGCTAGGGTCTTTAAAACAACCAGCTCTTGTGGGAACTAATAGAGTGAGAACTCACTTCCTACCCCCACCCCCACAGGGGAAAGCATTAATCCATTCATGAGGGATGTGCCACCTTGACTCAAACAGCTTCCAACACTGCCACATTGGGGGTCAGAATTCCATATGAGTCCTGGGAGGACAACACATCCAAACTCCATCAACTGTTATTTATCAGTTAATGTTTTTTTGAAGTGATATTATCCCTATTTCACCAATGATGAAACTGACTTATGATGGTTTGGAGTCTCTTAGCTTGTGTCACACCTTGAGCTGTCAGGTTTTCTGATGTCACTCTAATTTCCGTTGCATTATTTCCCAGCCAATGAGCGGAGAGTGGCACAGACATAGAAGGAAGGTGAGGTGAGCAGAATTACATGATTGAAGATTTAATATTGTAGAGCTGTAAGACAGAGGGGGGACACATTTTGTTTATTGCATATAATAAAAATCATTTAAAAAATTTAATGAACATTGAATATTATGAGACTCCAAAAGAAATACAGTAAGTTTTTAAAATTTATTTTCTTTATCATTACAATAAGGACAAAAGTAATATTTCCTTCATAGACTAAGCAGAAGGAAGGCAACCCAACCCAGGAACTTTGAGACTTTTCCCTCACACCATAAAGCATTGAATGAAATAGGGCAAGAATGAAGGGATGTCTTGGGAGAGGTGGTACTTCCTTTCACTTTGTGTCTGCATACAGAAGCTTTTCTTTAGAAATTTGTGTTTACCATGTCATGTTGCCTTTTCCATTGTCAACACATGATTTTTCTTCCCCGTCAGAGTCTTAGTCTTTGTTGCACAGAGTCACACAGATTGGAAGCCCAGGTAGTGCCCAGTGAAGATAGGCACTTCTCCTTTTATACTTGTGCTTATAGTGAGTGACTTGGTAAATTCTTGTTTCAGTCTCTATAGTTACAGGGTTAGGGAGAATTTGCCATTGGCTTAGGTAGATTTAAGCTAATCAGTGAGTTGGAAAATACCTATAGAAGAAGACTAAAGGATCTGTGCTTTGCTGATATTAGAAGAAAAAAGCTTTAGAACAACTTCATAAAATTGATAAAATGATGGGAATATTGTGTGTATGTATTTTCCCCCCAAAACAGCTTTATACATTTCAAATCACATTTATATTCATTTAGATATAGACTCATCTCAATTCCTACAGCAGAATGCAAGGAGACTTTGATAGTTTGGGGCTTTAAATTTTCTCCAAGGGCTTTAGATTTGATATAAGGGATTTAGGTTAGTTACAAGGAAGGGCCTTTTGAGAGCAACTGTTTCCTAGGTCAAGGGATATCTGTTACCTAAATTTATTTTTATTTGTTTATTTTTTAATTATTCAACTCCATTTGTTTATTTTTTATTGACCTATATTGATTATATGTATTTGTGAAGTACAGAGTTGAATTTCAATTTTAATACTTGTATACAGTGTGTGATGATCAAATCAGGGTAATTAGCACATTCATCATTACCAAACTTAATTTATTTTTAAATAAGAGAGATTATTTGCTATCAGTTTTAAGTTGTGATTTCTTCACATTTGATAAGTAAAGGAATGGGATTGGTTAAACCAGTGGTTTCCAAACCTTTGGAATTCATTGATCAGTAAAAAACACAGAGGTCAGGTATAGCCCTTTTTATTTCTTTTGTCCAAGAGACATCATTAACCACTATGAGAACAAAAAGCCCACCATTTACTATTAATAACATTGCGTTACGAAGAAGTGACTTGTTGCATCTACAGTTTCAACTATTAGAATATTAAATAAATATAGCTTTATTAAAATATACTTTGTAGTCCTTGTATTTGTTTTTTTCACCTTGAATCCGTGAAACCTTTATCCCACACTAGTCAAAACACCAGCCTTTTGATTCAATAACTTTCCAAAGTACATTACTACTACAAGTATCTAATGATTTTCTTTAAAATTTGAGTATCTAATGATAGCAGACATTCCAGAGGCCTTAAAGGGGCAGCTATCATGACATTCATAATCTAAGCAGGAGAGAGATGCGACGATGCCATACAACACGAGGGCAGGTATGTTTAATACCTTCAGTGAGTACAGGGAACTGTTAAGATAGCTCAGAATAAAGAAATGACGTGAAACTATGGAATGCTTCACAGAGGAGGTGGAGGATCACAGAAACACCTTCTGCCTCCTAATCCTCACCAGTTCATCCACTCCTTTCCCTGTCCAGCTCAATTTGATGATCCGTAAATTGGTAAATCACCAAATTTGATTGCATGGTAGTGAAGAGGGGGCTCTAGAGCAAGACTGGGCTTAAATCTCGACTCTTCCATGCTCTGGCTGTATAACCTTGGCCATGTGTCTTTACCTCTCCGTCCTTTTGTTTTTTTACCTTTAAGATAAATACTATCACCTGCTTTATATTGTGAGGGTTAATACCTGTAAAGCCCCTAGAATAAATTTTAGCTATTTTCAAAATGCAGTTTTTATCATGTGGCTCTCTGATTTAAATGCCTTAATGGCATTCCATGTTTTGGGGGTAAAGACTAGAGAGGCCTTTTCACACCTTACAAAGCACTGCCTCCCCTCTTCAGCTTCCTGTGATAGCTCTAAACCCTTTTTCCCTGTGCTCCAGCCCAAGGAGTCTTCTTGAGGCCCACGTAAGCCAGCTGTATTCCCTTAACCCATTGTCCCATGGTCTCCTCTCATTTATAAGATAATTTCCTTCAGTCTTCAGATCTACACTCACCTTCTCAGGGAAGCCTCTGTGACTTCCCCGACTAGATTCAAAACCTTGTCACAAACTCCCATGGCTCCAAAAATTCTCAGTAATATTTATCAAGCCACAGATATATTAGTTTGTGTAACCATTCATTCGCCCCACTATAACCCCTGGCAAGGCAGCAAACCCATGTCATTTTGCTTACTAGTGTATTCCCAGCACTGATCATGTTGCCCAGTACATAGTTTGTCTTGATAAATGTTTATTGAACAAATGGATAAGGTATGGGAGGGGAACATATGGAGATCATTGAGGGCCAAACAAGTGATCCCCTTTCTTGGAACAGAAAATATGTTCTTGGGAGCAGTGGAAGAGAAGGCTGGAAAGGTAGGTTGAAGGATACTTGGATGAATGAAGAGACTGGCACAGTACAGTGCCAGAGACTGGCTTTGGGTATATAAAGTGACCTTATAAAAAATATTGGTATTTATATACCAGAAAACTAAAGCTTATTTTATTGCTGGAGACACTAAATTCACACTGTTAAAAAGCGTCATGAATTGTTAACACCTGAAAAATATATAGTTTTAAAAGACTATATCATTGTTTCTTCAAGGACAGCACAGATTATGGGAATCATGAGATAATATTTTAGTTGGCAATGTTGAGGAGAAAAAGGCATCCCTTATAAGTGGAGCTCTTGTATTTTCTCAGCATTTTCCTGGCTGAACACATGCTGGCAGCCTTCCCAGGAACCATCTCATAGATAGCCACAATGATCTGGCAAGCAGATAATATTTTTCTCATCATTATAAAATCCTTTTGACTCAAAGAAGCAATGCATGGTTCAGATCAACAGCATTGTCTGAACAATAAATGCTTCTGTGGAAAAGTGCATTTAAAGTCTTATTTGGACAGCTGAGCAGACTTACCCTTCACAGATACAGTTTCTTGTTATAGTCATCACATTTCAGTTTTGTTATTAGTTCACCATGACTTTGATGAAATATTCAGTGATTTCTTTAGTATATAAGCTGAGCAGATGAATGGGAAGAGTGGCAGTTGGTGGTGCTCAGAAAGCTGTGTACAAGTTAAATAAAATTCAGTAAAACATGCAGAAATGTAATATATGTAGTATGCTACAGTTTTCTGATGTGAGGTTCCTAACCCCCATGCTGAATGGGTTGTGTGTCCCATGGCAGTTTCACAAGGTCACTGATTGACAGTTGCACAGGTGTTGGCCACTACCCAGCAGGACACTGGCTGCTAGAGGCACACCTGTGGTGGGGTGGGGGCGTGGGAGAGAAGAGGAAGTAAAGGGGTGTTGCTTCTGGAGTCCAAAGGCCAGGATTCGGTTTCCATTCTGCTAATAGATCTTGGGCCAGTCACTGATCTCCTCAGTTTGAGCCATTTAATCTGTAAAAGAACAATAGTCCCAAAATTTAGCATCTTAAGTATTGTCTCACCATTTATCAGGATTAGACATCTGGGAGTGGCCAAGCTGGCTGCTCCTGCTTAGGGTCTCTCAGAAGGTCATCTGAGACTGCAGTTGTCTCAAGGTTCAGTTGGGAGGGAAGAATTTGCTTTTGAGCTCACTGACCTGGTTCTTGGCAGATCTGAGTTCATTGAGGGCCGGTGACTGAGGGCCTCACTTCCTTGCCACAGGGCAGCTTGCTGCCCCCAGGGCAAGTGACGAGGGAGGGAGAGCAAGTGAGAGTGCCACCGTCTTTTGTATCCTAATCTTGGAAGCAACATGCCATCACTTAGTTTTCTGTGTCTTCTGTACCTTAAAGTGCTTCTCTTTACTAACCTGTCTCCCCCATTGCTTAGATGTGATTTCCCAGTCTAGCTTTTGCCTTCTCTCTCATTTCCTTTTTCATTCACACTTCCTAAAGGAGAAGTTTATATTTACTGTCTTAACTTTATCACACCTTGTCCTCTCTTCTCCCTCATTACCACTCCAGTCACTCTTCTCTGCCAAAGAGGACCCAGTGACTATGAAGACCAAGAAAATCTCCTTCGTTTGATATGATTTCTCTGTGGGACGTGTTTTCTCCTCCTCTCCCCTCCCTGGACTCTTCCCTGTTACCTTGAGACTATCTCCTCCCTTGACTGCTCATCTGTTCATATTTTTCCTGTTACTTCTCTTATTCTACCAGCCTCCCCTGGACTCAGTTCTTTTGCCAATCATTTAAATGCAGGTATTTCATAGGGTTTTGTTCTTGCCTCTTCCTATTTTTACCGTATTTTGTCTCCAAAACTGACCTCTACCCAAACTAATTATCTGTGATCCTCCCAACACCCATCACCATATACAAATACCAAATACACACATGCACGCACACACACACACATGCTTCTACCTGTGTTTTTTATTTGGTTAGTGAAATCCAAGCACCCCAGTGAAAAAGCTGTAAGTTGTCATATATTTTCCTGTCTTAGTTTCTGTGTTCTGTAAATCATTACGATATGTTCATTCTCTCTCCTGACTCCCTCTTGACTCTGCCTTTCTCTCCAACCCCACAATCCTTCCCCAGTTCATGCCTTTTTGGTTTTCCACCAGGTCTGTTGTCCTCATCTGATAACTGGGATCCCAGTCTCTGCTCTGGTCACTTTTCACTTCGATGATGCCACCAGTTATTTGTCTAAAGCATCCTTCTCAGCATTTTAATACCTAGGTTTCCCAGCTTTCACTGGCTCCATGTCATCAGATGGAGCCCAGTTCCTCCCTTGGCACATGTGGCGTTTCACCATCTGGTCTCTGTTGGTCTATCTGAAATTATTTTTGTTGCCTTCTCCCATATAGTTGATGTGCCTGCAGTGTGCACACCCCTCCATTCCCCTCAAAATGCCTTGATGTTTTATTCTTCTGTGCTTTTTGCCCCTGTTCTTTTATTTTACTGAAATGTTTTTTAGTCTCCCTTTTCCTCTCACACAACTCACAGACCATTCAAAACTCGGGCCCCTTGTCTCTGACCTGGGCCCTGCTCTTCTCCAACTCTGGCTCCCCTGCACCCTGAGTTAAGAACTTCTTCTCCTTTGCTTTCCCTCTCTCTGTGTGGGTTTCTTTTATTGCTCTTACCACTGCTATTCTCCTGTTTGTCCATGTCTCTTAGGTAGTGTGAGCTGTTTGAGGACAGGGTCTTTGACTTATTGATCTTTGTGCCCCAACACTTAGCAGAATCCTTGACACACTGATACCACTTAGCAAATATTTATTAAGTTACACATAGTTGGACTGAGTTATTATGGATTTAGGTATGGTTTTGTAGGGGAAATTAAGAATATAAAAACCTGAGTTCATTAGAACCTTTGCTCAAAGATGTGGTTTGGTAGTTTGGTGGAGTCTAGCTCTGACTGTGTGAAGCAGAAGAAAAATAAAATGCCTGCCAACTTAGAGTATTACAAATCAAGAAATTAAAAGTTTTTCTGAAGTCAGTCTCAGCATATTTATATTGCACTTTAAAAATATCTTGCTCATCCAGCTTTATTCATATTTCCAAATTTCTAAAAGTTGGTTGTTTCAACTTTAAATATTTTCCCATAGAAACAATGTTGCAGCACTTCAGTATTTTTATATCAGCCAGGGTGCACTCTGGAGACAGAGACCACACAATAATTGAATAGGGAAAGTTTATTATGAACAGTGGGTGATTGGCCATTATGGATAAAGAACCTCTAAACAATATCAGAGTAGCAGAAATAATGGGCAGAGTACCCAAGGAAGGAAGAAATCTGGAAGAGGGTCCCACTCCTTTCACCCCCAGGGCTGGGAGGAAGACCTCACTGGAAAAGGGGTGTCTTACTGCATGGCCGAGAAGTATACTGAAGTGCTGCAGTTGTGGGATTCACAGGGAATCTGCCTTCTGGGGTTCTGGGGTGAAGCCGTCCACAGGAAGGTGCCACACTGCAGAACTCACTGAGACTCTGCCAGTGAAAATGGTGCACTAGGAAGCCACCCTCAGTGCTGGAGAGAAGCTGCCGGTGGGCTGGTGCCATGTGCCTGCAGGTAAGAAGATGAGAACCAGGAAGAAGAGTCCTACTTTCTCCAGTGTCCATCGCTAGCACCCTCTACTGACATTGCTTAAAATTGGGCTAGCTGGCACAGGCAGGGCAATGGAAAGGTAGGTTTGGAGCTGAAAAGCAACAGATTAACAACTGGCACAGTCCACCCTGCAGTGGGTCAAATGTGTCCCCCAAAAGTTCATGTATTAGAAACTTGATCCCCACTGTAACAGTTTAAAGAGGGTGGGAAATCCGATTATGGTATTTGAAAGGTGGGACCTTTGAGAGATGACTGGATTGTGAAGACTGTGCCATCATGAATGGATTAATCTACTCATGGAGAAATGAGTTATCATGGGTGTGGCCTGGTGGCTTTATAAGGAACACATGAGAGAGTTTTGCTCTTGCCATCCTTACCATGTGATACCTACGTTGCTGTACAGAACCCCCCACCCAGAAGTCGGCCTTCACCAGATGTGTTCCCTGCACTTTGGACTTTCTGACCTCCATTGCTGTAAAAAAATAAATTTTGTTTCTTTATAAATTACCCAGTTTCAGGTATTCTTTTATAAGCAACAGAAAACAGACTAACACATACCTCCTTGACTACTGAGCTATCAGATATTCCAACTTAACAAGATACAGCTATCACAGAAGTTAGACTATATATATATATATATATATATATATATATATATATAAGTGTATAAAATTCAATATATATAAGATTACATATATAATTATTTTATATAATTTTTAAAATATATGATTTATAACTGATTACAATTTTATAAATATATAATTATATATGACTTTTACTATGATTTATAAATGTGTAATTTATTCATGTTGAATGCCACTGCCCAATGAGAGTAGTAGATGCAGATGAGAAGGGAGATGGCGACTCTCCGTGTGTTCTGAAGTCATTAATGTCACTCTTAGACAACACATGTTGTTAAATATCTTAATGTTATTTTCCTTGATCTAGAAATATTAAAAGCGTAGTTTTTGTATTTGTTACTTAAGAATTAATTCATTTTGACTTAGAAACATAAAGGATAAGACCGACTTTCCAATAGTAAGCAAGTGAGTGAGAGCCAGTAATGGGAGAGGAAGCATTGTGTGAATGTTTTATACACAGTTGCCTAACATAAGACTCATTACCACTGGTTCAGTGCCTAAGTTAGGCAACCAAAATAGTTGAGTGGCAGAGATCTTCTTGCCATTGAGCAAAGATAGGAGACAAGGAGAACAGTTTGTGTGAATGACCTTAAAGGGGAGAACTAAAGTGGTGGGGAAAGGTCTGGGCTCAGGGAGCTGAGTGTGACAATCAGTGAGGCGAGTGCGTTCACCCTGACTGTAATGGGACAGGTTTGCTGCTTATCCACATGCGGATGGTCGTGGTGACGTGAGGCAAGTAGTGTGGTCATAGCTTGGCAGTACTTCAATATTATGAGTCATTGCTTGGGGTAAAAGGTGTCATGAATTTTTGTTCATTAACCTTAACAATAACAGCATATAACTTATGGAGGCTGCGCTCAATAGTCCCACAGGTTCTTCTGGAAGAATCTTTTGTCATTCTTGCAAGAAGAAAACAGGAATAAAAGCAGTCTTATATGACCCAGAGAGAATCTTGTGAATATTGATTACATAATATGTTTAATGAATCCTGACATATTTAGATCCATAACTTAGACGAATGGAGAGATTTAAGGTCAAGTCTGGTGTCTCTTCCAAAATATGACCTTGTTATTGATTATCACCCATCTCTTCCTACCTGCTTCACAAGTATCTTTCTCTATGGTTTTCATTTTTTTTTTTCTTACCTGCTATTAGTGGACAACTGGAAGTACCTTAGAGGTATTGTTTTTCTAACATGCATTCTCTCTAGCTACTAGAAGTATGTGAGAAGTTGGGAGGGCCGATGGAATCAGGGACTGGGACAAGTGTACCCTAACCCCCCAGCTGTGGAGCAATTTTTATGGACAATTATATACGATGTGTATTGACTTGGATGTTAGACTTATCTTACTATTGGCCTTGAAATCCTCACTCAAATGATTAGGGGAACCTCTTCCTGCTGAAGAACTAGACAGAACTCTCAAATACAGGTAGGGAAGTTGGGTTTATAGCTCCAATTACCTTCTTAACCATATATATATGTTAATTATATATATTAATATATATAATTAATATGTATGTTATATATATAAATATATATATACTTTTTTTTTTTTGCTATGTCCTCAAATAGTGGAAAGCATGAGGGAGCTTTCTTTTGTCCCTTTATAAGGGCACTCATCCCATTCATGAGGACTCTACCCTAAAAGACTCAGTTGCAGAGATGCCTGTGACCTTCAGGTGACATGTAGGTCAAAGTCAGGTTATCTTAAAAGGTTCCTCAGCACTACATACTGCCTCTCCTAACGTTTCAACATTTTAGAGATTGAGGTCCTCTGTTCTGTCTTTAGTTACCATGTGTTATAAAACATTTTGAATCGTTGTGGAATATTTGGTGTCAGTAACTCTGGTTGGATTGCTGAATGTATGTGGTATTAGTGTCCATGCCTAATTGTAAATGGGTTTTTATTTTGTTTTGTTTTTCAGGTCTTTCTAAAGAGTGACCGAGTGGCCAGAATGGTTCAGAGTGGAGGGTGTTCTGCTAATGATTTCAGAGAGGTGTTTAAGAAAAACATAGAAAAACGTGTGAGGAGTTTGCCAGAAATAGATGGCTTGAGCAAAGAGACAGTGCTGAGCTCATGGATTGCCAAATATGATGCCATTTACAGGGGTGAAGAGGACTTGTGCAAACAGCCAAATAGAATGACCCTAAGTGCTGTGTCTGAACTTATTCTGAGCAAAGAACAACTCTATGAAATGTTTCAGCAGATTCTGGGTATTAAAAAACTAGAACACCAACTCCTTTACAATGCATGCCAGGTAAGTGGTCTATGATACTTCCCATTCCCCCTGTCTGCCTCATAAAATGAACATCAATTGCCTGTAAGCCTGTGAAGATGTACTTTCTATAATCACTTTGCTTGAAAAGTTGAATGAAATTGAATTTTAATAAATCAAATAGTGAGATTTGAAAGAAACTTTGAAAGATGTTTTTGATAGAGAAAGAAGAATATCATTACTTTCTATCTAGAAAATCATTGTTCCCATGCGCCCTATTTTAGGACATCAGATTTGTGCCTATTGGGTATATATTGGGCATGCTCTGAACAGTAAAATGAAAATAATCTGTTATCTGAAAAAGCTTGGCAGTTTACAATAAACAGGTATTTCTCAGTGCAAAATACTTTTTCATAAAGATATGATACTGTTCTGAGTTTTATGGAAGTAATTGAAATTTCAAACTTTGTTCTTTAACCTAGCAGGATAGGAATGAATTGAAGATGATTGTTAAACTATGTATTTTAAAGAGACGATAGAGTTAATAACATACTTTCTCTTCAGTTGTTATTCTAGTCATGCATATGAAAAATTGTGTAAGTCTCATCTTTCCATGTCTTTCATTTTTACCCCTATGATTGATCTAATAATGTATTCTTCTATATTTGCATTTTGTTTGCTTATTTTGGTATAAATTATTTAACTATGCCCTAATATACAATTAAAATTAACATAGTTCTGGCATTTTAAAATTCATGTGTTCATTAAGAGTTATACTCCTATAATGTATATATGTTTATTTTTAATCTTTTCACAAGTCTACTTCTCTTAATTTCTGCATTCTGTCCCTATCACTTCACATTGCTCATTTGTGGATCATTTGAGATAGATGAATTAAGAGTTAAATAATAATAAAGCAATGTGGCACCTTAACCCTGTGAACAGTTCATACACACACCATAATTGTTTCACTGTGTTATTAAAGTAGGTGGTCACTTGATAATAGTGGAGGACGACTGAAAAACCAAAAGCTTCTATTTAAAATCTTCTATTTTAAAAGATAAATACAACTGGGACCTTGTATTTTTAATGAAACAGTAGGTCACTTATACAGTTAAATGTTGATGAACATAATTCAGGAGTTAAAATTTAGATTCAGACTTTTGATAGGTATTTATTGAGTATGTATTTAAGTCAAAAACCTCACTTAGGTGTTAGGGAAGCCAAACAAAGCAAAATAAAATATTTGTTCTCCAGTTTCCCTGTCCACTAGAGCAGAGAAACATCTAAATGAGCTATTACTTATGTATTAGAGTCTATACTGGATGTTACAGAATTATGAAATATAGTTCTGTGTACATGTGAGTTTGTTTATTAACTTAAAATATTTTAAATTTATCCTTTGCTGACTTTTTAAGATCCTTTCTACAGCTGTGTTGTGGACTGTCTGATTTCTAACTTGGAACATTTTTCAAATTCAAATCTCCAGTTTGTTCAGTATTTTAATGTAAGGACAGGAGTGATGAGTTCCAATCTGTTTACATGTCTGAGCTGAAACTGGAATTCCTGCCAGTTCTGATATTTGAAAGAAAAGCTTAAGGATTTTTCTTTTGGATTGATTTAAAAACAAAATGAAATTACAAAAAAGTACTCCTATAAAAAAGAGAAGAGCTTTCCTTTGCAATAATGACGGTTTTTCAGAAATTATGAAAATACATTGTTAAAACAGCTGAGATTCTTTATTTTTCCCCAAAAAGCATATATATCTTATTTTACTTGTCCTTTTCTTTAAACAAAAATTAAAAAATTAAAGGTAATAAAAAATGTAATAGAAATCACAAAATATAGCTGGCCCTTTAGAGAAAAGAAATCATCTGAGAAGAACAAAAGTGGAGCAGGAATTGAGGGAGCAGAGGGAGGGTGGGGAGCTGGTGGAGCTGCTAGAACCTGGCTCAGTGAGGTTTCCTCTACCTCCCCCATGTTCCAGGGACGGCCTTAAGACTCCTGCTAGCTGTAACAAGCTCATTTCTGTATTTCTTTGCCCTTGTCTGGTCCTTTGTTTTTGCCAGCAGCAATTCCCTAGAAAAATCTCAAAAAATGTGTTGCTTGCTACAGGGTCAGAAGCTCAGGATAGAGAGCTGTTGTGGTGAGAGGTACAGGATAGCAACAGCCAGGCAGTCTCTGGGACTTGAGAAGGTCAGGACGTGAAAGAGAAGGGAGTCCTGTCAGGGCTGCACATGACACTAACGGGAGCATCATGCGATCCCATCTTTTGTCCCAGAACTGCAGGATTAACATCTAGAATGGAAAAACAGGAAACTGTCTTCTGAAAAAGCACAGGTGTTTGCATGTCTTCTGGTCAGAGCCAGTAAGTTATTAATGATCAAACTTAAGGCATCAAGAAAACTCCTAAAACACTAAGTTGGAAGGTAGCACAGACCACAATAAAGATATGAAGTCAGGAGTAATTGTAAGAAACATTATTTACCTGTTATCAGAAAAACATTAAAAAGATAAAAAGGAATAAGAACAACCAAGCATGTTGTAGATTAGCTATTATGTTATTAAAACTGTCGTACTTTGGATTCCTTGATTTGAGAATAATGTATCTGCAGTGATACATTCATAGAACAAAACAGTAGAAGAAAAAGATAATGAAGCTCAAAAGTACGCAGTCTAAAATGAGCAACGGAACAGTACAGGAATCTGAAATTGTGAGCCATGATATAGTTGAATCAGAATCTTACAAGTGCAGTAAGGAAACAGGAATGAAGAAAGAAAGATATGTTAGTGGGAAATTCCAGAATTATTTTAGAGAAATGCAGTGAATTTCAAGTAAAGATAGCTATTCTTTTAGAGGGATAATGTTAATGTTAAATGATATTAAAACTATGTATTTTATTGTCTTGATAAGAATAGTTTGATTTCACATTTTTTAATGAAAATGCTGTTCCTTAAGCGGTACCAGTTAATCAGCTGCCTTTCCTTAAATAGAAATTAAATGTGTTTATTAAAGATTATTTTTAAATATGACATAAGGTAATACAGTATGTTCAAATTAATTAGTTAATCCATTATCCATAACCATGCAGGGAATATAGATAGTATGCTCCAAGCATTGCGTTAAATGATTGGAACATAGAGAATGATAAGACCTCGGTATTTGCTGAGTTTTTTTTTTTTTTTTTTAAAGTAATAGTCTTGTTGTTAATGCCACAGTGATGTGGTAAATCCCTGGATTTGCCTTCTTGGGATTGGGAAAGGCAGTACAGTCTTTGGGTGTGTCATGAAGAAGTTCACCCAAATGAGAAGATGCTGAGGTACTGTGGGCAGAGGGACAAGCACGTGCAGAGGGTGGAGGTGTGAAACAGCGTGGTTTTGGGGGGAAGTGGCAGTCTTTGATATGACTGGAGTATAAGGACGAGATGGGATGGGGCTGTGGTTTGAGATGACATTAATAGAGGTAGGTAAGGGTTGTACAGGCTGAGGAGAGACGTGCAATCCTAAATGACCAAGGCACGAAGAGTGGAGTATGTTATATTATACCTACTTCTGTAATTCTCCTTCTGTTCTTGTATTTGTATTTTAAGAGGATTAAGTCACTCCAAATTTTCCAGCTGCCTAGATCCTCATCTTTTCTGCCAAAACAACCTTCATTAATATTTTATAATCTCAGGGCCGAGCCCGTGGTGCACTTGGGAGAGTGCGGAGCTGGGAGCACAGCAGCGCTCCCGCCGCGGGTTCGGATCCTATATAGGGATGACCAGTGCGCTCACAGCACTCTGGCTGAGCGTGGTGCGGCAGGTCTCAAAAAGGACAAAAAAAAAAAAAATTTTATAATCTCATTCCATTAACTAAAGAAGGTGACTCACCCAGATTTACCCCAGAGTCAAAGCAAAGTTAACTGATATCTTGCTCTCTTAACATCCCCAAACCCCCAAATTCCTTATGTTTTGAAGACTGCCATAACTGTATTAAGTAATATCACAAAACTGTTTGGTATTTGTAAGGGATAAACAGGAATACTTTCAAATGGTTAAAAAGTAATGTTCACATTTATGATTCCCTTTCCCTAGAAGTCTTAGCTTTGGAGATGAAGCACTTTGGGTCTAGGAGGTTAAAGAAATCCATAAATAGGCAGTTGCTGTGTTTCTTGTTTCTCTTACTGTGGACGCCTTCCCCTGGGAAGTTCAGGAGCCATGAGGCATTAACCGTTCTGAACACCTCCATTCAAGGTGTGTAAAAGGAAGGTAGAGAGAGGGACAAATGTGAGCCCTCAAAGGAAGTTGGGATCTGCTTTCCACCGCTGTCTTTCTTCTCAGCTAGAGCATGTGATTGATAATGTCTTATTTACCATAAAAATAATTTGTCTACTTGAGCAGATTAAAAGCATATTCCACAGACATTTGAATAACTTTCAAAATGACTTTTAAAAATGACTTTCAAAATAGAAAAATAAACATGGAAATGACAATTAGGCAGGGGTATATTTTTCATATATATGTAATTTTATTTCTTTACATTATTTTTTATTATACATGTGGGGTGCAATGTTGATTTTTTTTAATAATTGTGTAGAATGTGTGGTGGTTAGATCAATATATTTAGCTTATTCATCATTACAGTTTGCAATCATTCTTAGTGTCCATTGACCAAGTCCTCATTAGCCCCCCTACTGCTCACCCTCCCCTCCCCTTTTCCACCTCTAGTTTTCTAAAAGTTCAATGTACTACTGTGATTGTTCTTTCTTTCTTTCTTTCTTTCTTTCTTTCTTTCTTTCTTTCTTTCTTTCTTTCATGTTTCTCTTTATTGCTCATTTATTTATAGATTCAGCTCCCATTTATGAGTGAGAACATGCGGTATTTCTCTTTCTGTACCTGGGTTTTTTCACTTAGGATAATCTCAAAATACTTGAGGGAAATATTCAAGTAAATGTTAGTAAATAGCAGTTTTTGTGTTTTGGAATGTAGCAAGGGAGAATTTAAGACCTTAAGAATGATCCGATTTTACAATATCTGATTTTTGAAATTCTGAAATTGATTATTGGGATGGCCATAGTAAGTATAAATGTTTACCTCTTTTATAAATAAGTGCATCATGATGTAAATTAGATGAATTTGATCTTAGTTAAATGAATTTGAGTCTCCAGTTAGTAATATTGAGTAAATTTCCTCTTTAAAATTTTTATTTTTATAATTTTCGATGTAATTTTAATATATTCCTCACAAATCAAATTACAGGTTTTGTTAGTGTTGCTTCATTTGACTATGCATGATTTTCCTTCTTACCTTAGGCCTACATGTGGAGGAACTACATATATGTATATACATTCCTAAACAAGATTTCTTCTAAAATGTTTTGTTGAATTTGGTTTTGCTTTCTCCAGTATCTCACCAGATCATGAATATAGGCTACCTTCAGATATATTCCTTGCCTTTATTTTTAGGTTTTTTTCTTCTCTACCTATATCTAGACTATGGAAGTTAGAATGTTATCCCAACTTTTCCAGTCTTTTTAAAATGATATGAGAACACATATTTACAAAGACATCAAGCATTTTTGTAGCAGTAATACTAGGAAAGTAGTATTTTTGCTAATGTACTCCATGACCTATTCTCAACTATTAATGAATAAAAAAGGATTATATGAGTGTACTGTTTGAAGTATAATAAGCAACTATATCTTTATTTTTCATGGTTGCTTATGAAATAAAATATTCTGTCTAAATTAAGATGATATATGTGAGAGACATATATTTATATAATATATAATATATAAAATTATATATGAAATATTCTTTCTTTTATTTATTTCAAAATGCCTATTGAATACCTACAAAAAATGTCAATTTCCAGGTTAAACAATGAAAATACAAAAATAACAAGATTTGTTTTTTTCCTTCAAGGTATTTGCATGTGGTCAGGAGACAGATATTTAAACAAAATGTGAAGGTATAATTGATCAGTGTATTACTGGCGGTATGTACACAGCACAACGTGTGCATGTGGATGGCAGTATCTCAATTTGATATTGGATAGTTTGCATGGATTTCTTCAGTGCTCCTCAACCCTGTGTGCACATTAGAATGAACTGAAGAACTTTAAAAAACACTGGATGGCTGGGCCCCACCTCAGACTAAGTGAAACAATCTGTGCAAGGGGGCCTGGTATGTATTTTTAAAAATCTTCCTATGTGATGCTGATCCACAGTGAGGGTTAAGGACCCCTGGCCTGACATTCCATCTGATGAATGTGTCCCAGGGTCATGTCTAGCTGTACAGGAGGCTGGGAATAGTGTATCTATGTGCTAGAAAGAAGTGATTTTTCACTGTGGAAAACCCAATTCTTTAGTGGAACTTTAATTAAAGTTTAATGAAGGTTTGTAAAAGGAGGTAATTCCTGAGTTTTGGAAGATGGACAGAAATTTAACTGACGGGTAAAATAACGTTTACAGAGGTATAGGGGAGTGAAATAGCTTAGAATCTTTTAGGGAGGTATGTTGTGTGTATTGGTAGAGTAGCAGGAGATGAGGCTAAAGAGTTAGGAAAAGACTTCACTATTAATGACCTTATATACTGGATGAAAGGCCATGGAATTTATCTTGTGATAGGGAGCACTATTGAGGTATAAGCCAAGGAATGACAGGAACAATTTGGGGTTCTGGAAAGATCCTCCTCTGTGGTCTAAAGAATGGACTGCAGATGGACATGCCCTGCCTTGTCCCACCTGTGGGCATGGGACGTGGTTGTTAAAAAAAAAAAAAAAAAAGGATCAGGAACTACATATTAATCCTGCAGGTAATCTCTTGAAGCTCTGCTTCTTGAGTTGCTCTAAATCTTTTGATTGTGGGCTTGTTTTTTTACCTCCCTTTTTCCCGTGAGGTTCTTAGGCTTCTGGATTTCAACTAGGAGTCTGTTTTCACATCCTCTTGGTGCCATGCCCTGTATTGTGTTTCAGAATTCCACTCTGCTTCCACACTAGGGAACTTTGGCTTGGCTCAAAACACTGGACCACTTGCTTTCCAGGAAAGGGACAAGAGGAAAGTCTAGGAATTCTAGCAGAAGCTGGGGATTGTCAGTGTTTATCTGATGGAGCTTTTATATTAACCATGGTATGATGGGGTAGCTATGATTCTGGTGTTCTTTTAATGTAGTGCCCACTTTGGTCAGGCACTTTTCCAGGCTCTCAGGATATGGTGGTCCCTCTTCTCATGAAGCAGCATTTTTTTAGTTCAGTGGGTGGATCAAGAGTTCTGTTTTGTACCTGCTGAAATCAAAATGTTAGATGTCCATGTAGAGATGGCTGGTGATGGTTGGATATACAAGTTGAACTTTAAGGAGAGGTAAGTATTGGAGATGATAGATTTGGGAATCCTTTACATAACGTCAGTATTTTCAGCCATGGGAAGTTATGAGATCACTTTGGGAGGATCTGGAGCTCAAGAAGAAAAGGGGCTCAGAACAGAGTTCTGTGGACACAAGGATTTAGAAGCTGCGAAAAGGGGAAAGAGCGAGTGAAGTGGAGAAAAACCAGAGTGTGGTGTCGTGGAAGCCCAGAGAAGACATTTATTTCAAGGAGAAAGTGCTGCCAAGTCAAGTAAGATGACGATTAAGTGACCTTTGAATTCTTCAAGTTGGGAGGCACTGTTGATTTGACAAGGGCAGACTCCTTGGGGAAGTTGGGAGCAAAACTGATTGGAGTAGGTTAAGAGAAAAGAATCAAGATGGTAAGGAAATAGAGTTAACAAGGAAAGCTTCAGGCAATCAGCCAGTATATAGAACATTACATATTCAAGAAGTTCCTTCTATATAGGACATTGAATCATCTATTTAAAATATTTATTGGGTACTTACTATGTGCCAGGCTTATAGCATCAGACTTTGTTCTTAATTGTTTATTACTTTTGGACTTTTAGAAATATATGGCTGCATAAAATTTAAAGCCTAATTCTTCTGGTCTGAACAACTTCTCTTTTATGAGTTTTTTGTTGTTTTTTAAAGCATTTTGAAAAGTCTATGGAAAAGGGATTCATGCATACTCTTAAAAGGATATCAGTGATATTTAATGCTTTTATCTGATTATCAAGGTCATGATGTCTAAATCCTCTTTGCTTTAGACTGGAAAAAAAATTAAATGCTTCCAATTGTCCTAATTACCTTAGAGCAGAACCAACTTATTGTCATAGTAAATCTTAGTTATTTAATCATGAGTGGCAGTGATTAATTCTAGCTATTTCTTATAAACTGGTAGAAAGACCACTAGTATGGCTAAATGTTTAAAACTATGTAATTTCCTATTTGCAAAGTATTTTCATAATTCTGACATGAAGATCTTCACATAAACAAAGCTTACATCTCAGTCTATGAATCATCATCAAAGATTTGTGAATTCACTGTATACATGATTTACCAAGAGCCATAGAATTTAGAAAATATAGATATGTTCGCTACCCTGTTTAGTTGGAGAAATCAGATGCTATTGTGGTTGTCGCACTCGATCCACTGAAAAATACTATATTAGTAAAAAACAAATTCATTATGTTTATTTTGAGTATCACCACCCCCTGCTCCTGTCTTTTCAGGTAGATCAGCTCCTCATTCTACTCTGTGTCACTTAAGCCCATGGTCAACTGATGGATCTGATACTCCTCAAATTCAATACAAGGATACTTCAAAACGTTCATGGAAAAATGGAATTGAAAGATATTACAAATCTTTCCTTGAAATTTTGAAATACCTTGTAGATTGAAAATATTTTTTTTCCTGATACAAAACCTGGTTCTCTTTCTATTAATGTCGGATTCAGCCTTCTAATTCATAATTGAGCCCTTCCTTTTTTATTGCCTTCGCAACCCAAACAGTACCTGATACTGCTGCCCCCTCTTTAATATTGGTTTATCTGCTACTTTTCTCTTTTTTCCACCACTATTGCCATCACTGGAGACTTCATTACCTTGCACATGGAGCATAGCAGTAACCTCTTATCTGCTTCCTTCTTCCAGTCCTACATGTTTCTTGCTGCCAGATTAACATTATTGAATCACCATCTTGATCTGGTCATGACCCTTCTTTGAATAGAGAGGGGGAAAATGGCTCGTCTTTGTCAACAGAATGAAATCCATACCTCTTGGCTCAACTCTCAACAGCTATGGTGTTCAGTCTGGCCCCCACGTTTTCTAATGTTCCTTCCCATCTCATAATCTTTATACACCCCGTGTTCTAGGTAAACTGAATCACTCCTTTTCCTTATCCACACACTATATTTTCTTGAAATTTAATTTTACCTCACATTATTCTCTTCACTTGGAAATCCCACTTTTTCATTTTTTTTTTTTTTTTTTTTTTTTTTTTTTTTTTTTT